>NW_027206730.1:40000-340000 GCF_032191515.1 Phaenicophaeus curvirostris
TAGGGGTTAGAATTAGGTTTAGGGGTTAGGGTTAGGGTTATTGTTAGGGTTAGGGGTTATGGTTAGGTTTATGTGTTAGGGTTAGTTTTTCGGGTTAGGGTTAGGGTTAGGGGTTAGGGTTATGGTTAGGGTTAGGGTTAGGGGTTAGGGTTAGGGTTAAAGTTAAGTTCATTAGAGATAGGTTTATGGTCATTAGGGGTAGGGTTAGTGTCATTAGGTTTAGGGTTACGGTTAGGGGTTAGGGTTAGGTCATTATGGTTAGGGTTAGGGTTAGGTTTGGGGTTAGGCTTAGGGTTAGGGTTACGGTTACGGTCATTAGTGATAGCGTTAAGGTTAGGAGTTAGGGTTAGGGTTAGAGTTAGAGTTAGGTGTTTGTGTAAAGGGTTAGGGGTTAGGGTTACGGTTAGGGTTAGGGTTAGGGTTAGGTTTAGGGTTAGGGTTAGGGGTTAGGGTTAGGTTAGGGTTTAAGTTCAGGGTTAGAGTTAGGGGTTAGGTTTAGGGTTAGGGTTAATGTCATTAGGGTTAGGGTCAGGGTTAGGGTTAGGGTTATGGTTACAGTAAGGTTTAGGTTTAGTTTTAGGGTTACGGTCATTACGGTCAGGGTTAGGGTTAGGGTTACGGTTAGGGTTAGGGTTACGGTTACGGTTAGGGTTTCGGTTAGTGTTACGGTTACGGTTAGGGTTATGGTTACAGTTCGGGTTAGGGTTACGGTTACGGTTAGGGTTAGGGTTAGGGTTACGGTCATAAGGGTTAGGGTTACGGTCATAAGGATTAGGGTTATGGTTACGGTTAGGGTTAGGGTTACAATTAGGGTTAGGGTTAGGGTTAGTGTTACGCTTAGGGTTACGGTTAGCGGTTAGGGTTAGGGTTAGGGTTACGGTTAGGGTTAGGTTTGGGGTTAGGGTTACGGTTACGGTTAAGGTCATTAGTGATAGAGTTAGGGTTAGGGGTTAGGGGTTTGTGTTAGGGTTAGGGTTTAGGGTTACGGTTAGGGTTAGGTTTATGGTCATTAGGGTTAGGGTTAGGGTTACGGTTAGGGTTAGGGTTACTGTTACGTTTTGGGTTAGGTTTAGGGTTACGGTTAGCGGTTAGGGTCATGGGTTAGTGTTAAGTTTTAGGGTTAGGGTTAGGGTTACGGTAAGCGGTTAGGGTTATGGGTTAGGGTTAGGGTTATGGTCAATAGGATTAGGGTTAGTGTTAGGGTTTATTGTTAGGGTTAGGGTTAGAGTAACTAAGGTTAGGGTTATGGTTCATGTTAGGGGTTAGTGTTTGGGTTAGGGTTAGGGTTAGGGGTTGGAGTTAGGGTTACGGGTTAGTGTTATGGTTAGGGTTAGGTGTTAAGGTTAGGGTTAGGGTCATTAGGGTTAGGGTCATTAAGGTTAGGGTTAGGGGTTAGGGTTAGGGTGATTAGGGTTCGGGTTTGGGTTAGGGCTTAGGGTTAGAATTAGGTTTAGGGGTTACGGTTAGGGTTAGGTGTTAGGGTTAGAGTTAGGTTAGAGTTTGGGGTAGGGTTAGGGTTGGGTTAGGGTTAGGGTTAGTGTTAGGTTTAGGATTACGGTTAAGGGTTAGGGTCAGTGTTTGGGGTTAGGGTTAGGGTAATGGTTACAGTAAGGTTTAGGGTTAGGGTTAGGGTTACGGTCATTACGGTCAGGGTTAGGGTTAGGGTTAGGGTTAGGGTTAAGGTTAGGGTTAGGGTTAGGGTTAGGGTTACAGTAAGGTTTAGGTTTAGGTTTAGGGTTACGGTCATTACGGTCAGGGTTAGGGTTAGGGTTAGGGTTAGGGTTAAGGTTAGGGTTAGGGTTAGGGTTACAATTAGGGGTAGGGTTAGGGTTAGGTTTGGGGTTAGGGTTACGGTTACGGATACAGTTACGGTTAAGGTCATTAGTGATAGAGTTAGGGTTAAGGGTTAGGGTTAGGGATTTGTGTTAGGGTTAGGGTTTAGGGTTACGGTTAGGGTTAGGTTTATGGTCATTAGGGTTAGGGTTAGGGTTACGGTTAGCGGTTAGGGTTATGTGTTAGGGTTAGGGTTACGGTCAATAGGGTTAGGGTTAGGGTTTATTGTTAGGGTTAGGGTTAGAGTCACTAGGGTTAGGGTTAGGGTTCATGTTAGGGGTTAGTGTTTGGGTTAGGGTTAGGTTTATGGGTTGGAGTTAGGGTTAGGGGTTAGTGTTATGGTTAGGGTTAGGTGTTAGTGTTAGGGTCGTTAGGGTTACGGTCATTAAGGTTAGTGTTAGGGGGTAGGGTTAGGGTCATTATGGTTCGGGTTTGGGTTAGGGCTTAGGGTTAGAATTAGGTTTAGGGGTTAGGGTTAGGGTTATTGTTAGGGTTAGGGGTTATGGTTAGGGTTAGGTGTTAGGGTTAGGTTTTCGGGTTAGGGTTAGGGTTAGGGGTTAGGGTTATGGTTAGTGTTAGGGTTAGGGTTAGGGTTAGGGGTTAGGGTTAGGTTCATTAGAGTTAGGGTTAGGGTCATTAGGGGTAGGGTTAGTGTCATTAGGTTTAGGGTTAGGGTTAGGGGTTAGGGTTAGGTCATTAGGGTTAGGGTCAGGGTTAGGTTTGCGGTTAGGGTTAGGGTTAGGGTTACGGTTACGGTCATTAGTGATAGCGTTAAGGTTAGGATTTAGGGTTAGGGTTAGAGTTAGGGGTTTGTGTAAAGGGTTAGGGGTTAGGGTTACGGTTAGGTTTAGGGTTACGGTCATTAGTGTTAGGGTGAATGTTAGGGTTACGGTTAGGGTTACGGTTTGGTTTAGGGTTAGGGTTAGGGTAATGGTTACAGTAAAGTTTTGGTTTAGGGTTAGGGTTACGGTTAGGGTTAGGGTTAGGGTTAGGTTTAGGGTTAGGGTTAGGGGTTAGAGTTAGGGTTAGGTTAGGGTTTAAGTTTAGGGTTAGAGTTAGGGGTTAGGTTTAGGGTTAGGGTTAATGTCATTAGGGTTAGGGTCAGGGTTAGGGTTAGGGTTATGGTTACAGTAAGGTTTAGGTTTAGGGTTAGGGTTACGGTCATTACGGTCAGGGTTAGGGTTAGGGTTACGGTTAGGGTTAGGGTTACGGTTAGGGTTAGGGTTTCGGTTAGGGTTAGGGTTACGGTCATAACGGTTAGGGTTAGGATTACGGTTAAGGTTAGGGTTAAGGTTACAATTAGGGTTATGGTTAGGGTTAGGTTTGCGGTTAGGCTTAGGGTTAGGGTTGGGGTTATGGTTACGGTTACGGTCATTAGTTATAGCGTTAGGGTTAGGGTTAGGGTTAGAGTTAGGGGTTTGTGTTAGGGTAAGGGGTTAGGGTTACGGCCAAGTTTAGGTTTACGGTCATTAGGTTTAGGGTTAAGGTGAGGGTTACGGTTAGGGTTAGGGTTACGGTTAGTGTTATGGTTAGGGTAAGGCTTACGGTTAGGGTTATGCTTAGGGTTTGGGTTAGGCTTACGCTTACAGTTAGGGTTAGGTTTAGGGTTAGGTGTAGGGTTACGGTTAGGGTTAGGATTATTAGGGTCAGGGTTAGGGTCAGGGTCAGGGTTAGGATTATGGTTAGGGTTAGGGGTTAGGTTTAGTGTTAGGGGTTAGGGTTAGGGTTAGGGTTAGGTTTAGGGTTATGTTTAGGGTTTCAGTATATGGTTAGGGTTTGTGTTAGGGTTAGGGTTGGGGTTAGGGGTTAGGTGTTAGGGTTAGTGTTAGGGTTAGGGTTAAGGTTAGGGTTAGGGTTACAGTTAGGTTTAGGGGTTAGGTTTAGGTTTACAGTCGTTAGGGTTAAGGTTAGGGTTTGGGTTAGGTTTACGGTTAGCGGTTAGGTTTAGGTTTAGGGGTTATGGTTACGTTTAGGGTTAGGGTTTAGGTTATGGTTACGGTCATGGTTAGGTTTAGGTTTAGGTTTAGGGTTAGGGTTACGGTTAGGGTTAGGGTTACGGTTACGGTTAGGGTTAGGTTTAGGGGTTAGGGTTAGGGTTAGGGTTAGAGTCACTAGGGTTAGGGTTAATGTTAGTGTTAGTGGTTAGGGTTAGGTTTAGGGTTAGGGGTTAGAGTTAGGGTTAGGGGTTAGGGTTATGGTTAGGGTTAGGATTTAGGGGTTAGGGTTAGGGTTAGGGTTAGGGGTTAGGGTTATTAGGGTTAGGGTTAGGGTCATTAGGGTTAGGGTTAGCGTTATGGTCATTAGGGTTAGGGTTAGGGTTAGCGTAAGGGTCATTAGGGTTAGGGTCATTAGGGTTAGGGTTTGGGGTTAGGGCTAGGGTCATTAGGGTTAGGATTAGGATTAGGGTTAGGGTTAGGGTTAGATTTAGGGTTAGGGACAGTGTAAGGGTTAGTGTCAGGTTCAGTGTTAGGGTTAGGCGTTAGGTTAAGGTTTAGGCGTTAGTGTTTGGGGTTAGCGTTATTGTTAGGGTTAGGGTTAGGGTTACCGTCATTAGGGTTAGGGTTAGGGTTAGGCGTTAGGTTTAGTGTAAGGGTTAGGGTTAGCGTTAGGGGTTAGGTTTACGGTTATGCTTAGGGGTACTCTCATTAGGGTTAGGGTTAGGGTTAGGTTTATTGTTAGCGGTTAGGATTAGGGTTAGGGTTTCGGTTACGGTTAGGGTTAGGGCTAGGGTAAGGGGTTAGGTTTAGGGCTAGGGTTACGGTTAGCGTTAGGTTTAGCGTTATGTTTACGTTAAGGTTTAGGGTTAGGGTTAGGGTTACGGTCATTACGGTCAGGGTTAGGGTTAGGGTTAGGGTTACGGTTAGGGTTAGGGATACGGTTACGTTTAGGGTTACGGTTGCGGTTAGGGTTAGGGTTACAGTCATAAGGGTTAGGGTTAGGGTTACGGTTAGTGTTAGGGTTAGGGTTACAATTAGGGTTAGTGTTAGGGTTACGCTTAGGGTTACGGTTAGCGTTTAGGGTTAGGGTTACGGTTAGGCTTAGGCTTAGGGTTAGGGTTAGGTTTACGGTTACGGTTACGGTCATTAGTGATAGCGTTAGGGTTAGGGGTTAGGGTTAGGGTTAGGTGTTAGGGTTAGAGTTAGGTTAGAGTTTGGGGTAGGGTTAGGGTTGGGTTAGGGTTAGGGTTAGTGTTAGGTTTAGGATTACGGTTAAGGGTTAGGGCCAGTGTTTGGGGTTAGGGTTAGGGTTTAGGGTTAGGGTTAGCGTTAGGGTTAGGATTAGGGCTAGGGTTATGGTTATGGTTAGGGTTAGGGTTAGGATTAGGGCTAGGGTTATGGTTATGGTTAGGGTTAGGGTTAGTGTTAGTGTTAGAGTTTAGGGTTAGGGTTAGGAGTAGGGTTAGTGTTAGGGTTATGGTTAGGGTTAGCTTTAGTGTTAGGGTTAGGGTTAGGGTAAGGGTTAGGGTCAGGTTCAGGGTTAGGGTTAGGTAAGGGTTAGGGTTTGGGTTAGGGGTTAGTGTTAGAATCATTAGGGTCAGGATTAGGGTTAGGGGTTAGGGTTAGTGTTAGGGTCATTAGGGTTAGGGGTTAGGGTTAGAGTCATTAGGGTCAGGATTAGTGTTAGGGTTAGGTAAGTGTTAGTGTTAGGGTTAGGGGTAAGGGTTAGATTCATTAGGGTCAGGATTAGGGTTAGGGTTAGGGGTTAGGGTTAGGGTTAGGGTCATTAGGGTTAGGAGTTAGGGTTAGGGTTAGGGTTAGGATTGGGGTTAGGTTTGGGTTAGGGTTATTGTTAGGTTAGGGTTAGGTTTATGGTGAGGTTTAGGAATAGGATTAGGGTTAGGGGTTAGGGTTAGGGTTTAGGTTTAGGGTAAGGGTTAGGGGCCATTAGGGTTAGGTTTAGTGTTTGGGTAAGGGTTAGTGGTTAGGGTTACAGTTAGGGTTAGGGGTTAGGGTTAGGTTTAGGGTTTGGGTTACGGTTAGGGTTACAGTTAGGGTTAGAGTTAGGGTTAGTGTTAGGGTTAGGGTTAAAGGTAGGGTTAGGGTTACAGATAGGGTTAGGGGTTAGGTTTAGGTTAACAGTCATTAGGGTTAGGGTTAGGGTTAGGTTTACGATTTGTGGTTAGGGTTAGGGTTAGGGTTTCGGTTATGGTTAGGGTTAGGGCTAGGGTTAGGGGTTAGGGCTAGGTTTACGGTTAGGTTTACGGTAAGGTTTAGGATTAGGGTTATGGTTACGGTCATTACGGTCAGGGTTAGGGTTAGGGTTAGGGTTACGGACATTAGGGTTACGGTTAAGGTTAGGGTTACAATTAGTGTTAGGTTTAGGGTTAGGTTTGGGGTTAGGCTTACGGTTAGGGTTAGGGTTACTGTTACGGTCATTAGTGATAGCGTTAGGGTTAGGGGTTAGGGTTATGGTTAGTGGTTTGTGTTAGGGTTAGGGGTTAGGGTTATGGTTAGGGTTAGGGTTATGGTCATTAGGGTTAGCGTTAGGGTTAGGGTTACGGTTAGGGTTAGGGTGAGGGTTATCGTCATTAGGGTTAGGGTTAGGGTTATGGTTATGGTTAGGGATAGGGTTACGGTTAGTGTTAGGGTTAGGCTTAAGGTTAGGTTTAGGGTTAGGGTTAGGGTTACGGTTACGGTTAGGGTTTGGTTTAGGGTTAGGGTTACGATTAGGATTAGGGTTACCGTTAGGGTTAGGGTTAGGTTTTCGGTCATTAGAGTTAAGGTTAGGGTTAGGGGTTAGGTTTAGTGTTTGGGTTAGGGTTAGGGGTTAGGGTTACGGTTAGGGTTAGGGTTACGGTTAGTGTTATGGTTAGGGTAAGGCTTACGGTTAGGGTTATGGTTAGGGTTTGGGTTAGGGTTACGCTTACAGTTAGGGTTAGGTTTAGGGTTAGGTGTAGGGTTACGGTTAGGGTTAGGGTCATTAGGGTCAGGGTTAGGGTCGGGGTCAGGGTTAGGGTCAGGGGTTTGGGTTAGGGTGAAGGGTTAGGGTTAGGGTTAGGTTAAGGGTTATGTTTAGTGTTACAGTATAGGGTTAGGATTTGTGTTAGGTTTAGGGTTGGGGTTAGGGGTTAGGTGTTAGGGTTAGTGTTAGGGTTAGGGTTACAGTTAGGGTTAGGGGTTAGGTTTAGGTTTACAGTCGTTAGGGTTAGGGTTAGGTTTACGGTTAGCGGTTAGGTTTAGGGTTAGGGGTTAGGGTTACGGTTAGGGTTAGGGTTAAGGTTATGTTTATGGTCATGGTTAGGTTTAGGTTTAGGGTTAGGGTTACGGTTACGGTTATGGTTACAGTTACGGTTACGGTTAGGGTTAGGGTTAGGGGTTAGGGTTACGGTTAGGGTTAGGGTTACGGTCATTAGGGTTAGGGATAGGGTTAGCGGTTAGGATTAGGGTTAGGGTTAGAGTCACTAGGGTTAGGGTTAAGGTTAGTGTTAGGGGTTAGGGTTAGGTTTAGGGTTAGGGGTTAGAATTAGGGTTAGGGGTTAGGGTTATGGTTAGGGTTAGGGGTTAGGGTTAGGTTTAGGGTTAGGGGTTAGGGTTAGGGGTTACGGTCATTAGGGTTAGGGTCATTAGGGTTAGGGTTAGGGTTATGGTCACTTCGGTTAGGGTTAGGGTTAGGGTAAAGGTCATTAAGGTTAGGGTTAGGGCTTAGGGTTAGGGTTAGGTTTAGGGGTTAGGGTTAGGGTTATGGTGAGGGGTTAGGGTAAGGGTTAGGGTTAGGGTTAGGGTTTAGGTTTAGGTTTTAGGGTTAGGGTTAGGGGTTAGGGGTTAGTGTTTGGGATAGGGGTTAAGGTTGTAGTTAGGGTTAAAGGTTAGGGTTAGGTTTAGTGTTAGGTTTAGGGTTTGGGTTAGGGTTAGGTCATTAGGGTTAGGGTTAGGGTTAGGGTTAAGATTTAGGTTAGTGTTAGGGTTATTGTTAGGGCTTAGGGGTAGGGTTAGGGTTAGGGTTAGGGTTCGGGTTAGGGGTTAGGGTTAGGTTAGAGTTAGGGTTTAGGTTTAGGGTTAGCGGTTAGTGTTAGGTTAGGGTTAGGGGCCACTAGGGTTAGAGTTAGGGATAGGGTTAGGGTTAGGGGTTAGGGTTAGGGTTTGTTTTAGGGTTAGGGTTAGGGTTAGAGGCCATTAGGGTTAGGGGTAGGGTTAGTGTTAAGGTTGGGGTTAGGTTTAGGGTTAGGGTTAGCGTTGGGGTTAGGGTTAGGGGTTAGGTTTAGGGTTAAGGTTAGGGGTTAGGGGTAAGGTTTAGGGTTAGGGTTAGGTTGTAGGGGTAGGGTTAGGTTTAGGGGTTAGGGTTAGGGTTAAGTTTAGGGTTTAGGGGTTAGGGTTAGGGTTAGGGTTAGGGTTAGGGGTTAGGGGTTAGGGTTAGGGTCAGGGTTAGTGGTTAGAGTTAGGGGTTAGGGCAAGGGTTATGATTAGGGTTAGGGTTTAGGGTTAGGGTTTGGTTTTAGGGTTTGGGTTACGCTCATTAGGGTTAGGGTTAGGGTTACGGTTATATTTAGGTTTAGGGTTAGGTTTAGGCTTACGGTTAGGTTTAGGGTTAGGGTTAGGGTTACGGTTATGGTTACGGTTAGGGTTAGGGTTTGGTTTAGGGTTAGGGTTACGGTTAGGGTTACCCTCATTAGGTTTAGGGTTAGGGTTAGGCGTTAGGTTTAGTGTTAGGGTTAGGGTTAGGGGTTGGGTTTACGGTTAGGGTTAGGGTTACTGTTACGGTCATTAGTGATAGCGTTAGGGTTAGGGGTTAGGGTTATGGTTAGTGGTTTGTGTTAGGGTTAGGGGTTTGGGTTATGGTTAGGGTTAGGGTTACGGTCATTAGGGTTAGTATTAGGGTTAGGGTTACGGTTAGGGTTAGGGTGAGGGTTATCGTCATTAGGGTTAGGGTTACGGTTAGTGTTAGGGTTAGGCTTACGGTTAGTGTTAGGGTTAGGCTTAAGGTTAGGTTTAGGGTTAGGGTTAGGGTTACGGTTACGGTCAGGGTTTGGTTTAGGGTTAGGGTTACGATTAGGATTAGGGTAACGGTTAGGGTTAGGGTTAGGTTTTCGGTCATTAGAGTTAAGGTTAGGGTTAGTGTTAGGTTTAGGGGTTAGGGTTAGTCTTAGGGTTAGGGTTAGGGTTACAGTCATTAGGGTTAGGGTTAAGGTTAGGGGTTAGGTTTAGTGTTTGGGTTAGGGTTAGGGGTTAGGGTTACGGTTAGGGTTAGGGTTACGGTTAGTGTTATGGTTAGGGTAAGGCTTACGGTTAGGGTTAGGGTTAGGGTTTGGGTTAGGGTTACGCTTACAGTTAGGGTTAGGTTTAGGTTTAGATGTAGGGTTACGGTTAGGGTTAGGGTCATTAGGGTCAGGGTTAGGGTCAGGGTCAGGGTTAGGGTTAGGGTTAGGGGTTAGGGTTAGGGTTAGGTTAAGGGTTATGTTTAGGGTTACAGTATAGGGTTAGGATTTGTGTTAGGGTTAGGGTTAGGGTTAGGGGTTAGGGTTAGTGTTAGGGTTAGGGTTACAGTTAGGGTTAGGGGTTAGGTTTAGGTTTACAGTCGTTAGGGTTAGGGTTAGGTTTACGGTTAGCGGTTATGTTTAGGGTTAGGGGTTAGGGTTACGGTTAGGGTTAGGGTTAAGGTTATGGTTATGGTCATGGTTAGGTTTAGGTTTAGGTTTAGGTTTAGGGTTAGGGTTACGTTTACGGTTATGGTTATGGTTACAGTTACGGTTAGGGTTAGGGGTTAGGGTTACGGTTAGGGTTAGGGTTACGGTCATTAGGGTTAGGGTTAGGGTTAGCGGTTAGGGTTAGGGTTAGAATCACTAGGGTTAGGGTTAAGGTTAGTGTCAGGGGTTAGGGTTAGGTTTAGGGTTAGGGGTTATAATTAGGGTTAGGGGTTAGGGTTATGGTTAGGGTTAGGGGTTAGGTTTAGGGTTAGGGTTAGTGGTTAGGGTTAGGGGTTACGGTCATTAGGGTTAGGGTTAGGGTCATTAGGGTTAGGGTTAGGGTTATGGTCATTAGTGTTAGGGTTAGGGTTAGGGTAAGGGTCATTAGGTTTAGGGTCATTAAGGTTAGGGTTTGGGGTTAGGGCTAGGGTCATTAGGGTTAGGGTTAGGGCTTAGGGTTAGGTTTAGGGGTTAGGGTTAGGGTTATGGTGAGGGGTTAGGGTAAGGGTTAGGGTTAGGGTTAGGGGTTAGGGTTAGGTTTTAGGGTTAGGGTTAGGGGTTAGGGGTTAGTGTTTGGGATAGGGGTTAGGGTTGTGGTTAGGGTTAAAGGTTAGGGTTAGTTTTAATGTTAGGTTTAGGGTTTGGGTTAGGGTTAGGTCATTAGGGTTAGGGTTAGGGTTAGGGTTAGGGTTAGGGTTAGGGTTAGGTTAGGGTTAGGGTTAGGGTTCGGGTTAGGGTTTAGGGTTAGGTTTAAGTTAGGGTTTAGGTTTAGGGTTAGCGGTTAGGGTTAGGTTAGGGTTAGGGGCCCTTAGGGTTAGGGTTAGGGTTAGGGTTAGGGATAGGGTTAGGGTTAGGGGTTAAGTTTAGGGTTTGTGTTAGGGTTAGGGTTAGGGTTAGAGGCCATTACGTTTAGGGGTAGGGTTAGGGTTAAGATTGGGGTGAGGTTTAGGGTTAGGGTTAGGGTTGGGTTAGGGTTAGGGTTAGGGTTAGGGTTAGGGTTAGGGTTGGGGTTAGTGTTAGGGGTAAGGGTTAGGGTTAGGGTTAAGGTTAGGGGTTAGGGGTAAGGTTTAGGGTTAGGGTTAGGTTTTAGGGGTAGGGTTAGGGTTAGGGTTAGGGTTAGGGATTAGGGTTAAGGTTAAGGTTAGGGGTTAGGGGTTAGGGTTAGGGCTAGGGTTAGGGGTTAGGGGTTAGGGTTAGGGTCAGGGTTAGGGGTTAGAGTTAGGGGTTAGGGCAAGGGTTATGATTAGGTTTAGGGTTAGGGTTTAGGGTTTGGGTTACGCTCATTAGGGTTAGGGTTAGGGTTACGGTTATGTTTAGGTTTAGGTTTAGGTTTAGGCTTATGATTAGGGTTAGGGTTAGGGTTTAGGGTTTGGGTTACGCTCATTAGGGTTAGGGTTAGGGTTACGGTTACATTTAGGTTTAGGGTTATGTTTAGGCTTACTGTTAGGTTTAGGGTTAGGGTTAGGGTAACAGTTACGGTTACGGTTACGGTTAGGATTTGGTTTAGGGTTAGGTTTACGGTTAGGGTTACCCTCATTAGGGTTAGGGTTAGGGTTAGGCGTTAGGTTTAGTGTTAGGGTTAGGGTTAGGGGTTGGGTTTACGGTTAGGGTTAGGGTTACGGTTAGGTTTATGGTTAGGGTTAGGGTTACGGTTAGATTTAGTGTTATGATTACGGTTAGGGTTAGTTTTAGGGTTAGGGTTAAGGTTATGGTTAGGGTAAGGGTTAGGGTTAGGGTTACGGTTAGGGTTAGGGTTTAGTGTTAGTGTTACAGTAATTAGGGTTAGGGTTAGGGTTAGGGTTAGGTTTAGGGTTATGGGTATGGTTAGGGTTAGGGTTTCGCTTACGGTAAGAGTTAGGGCTAGGGTTAGGGGTTAGGGCTATGTTTACGGTTAGGGTTAGTGTTACGGAAAGGTTTAGGGTTAGGGTTAGCGTTACGGTCATTACGGTCAGGGTTAGGGTTAGGGTGAGGGTTATCGTCATTAGGGTTAGGGTTAGGGTTATGGTTATGGTTAGGGATAGGGTTACGGTTAGTGTTAGGGTTAGGCTTAAGGTTAGGTTTAGGGTTAGGGTTAGGGTTACGGTTACGGTTAGGGTTTGGTTTAGTGTTAGAGTTACGATTAGGATTAGGGTTACGGTTAGGGTTAGGGTTAGGTTTTCGGTCATTAGAGTTAAGGTTAGGGTTAGTGTTAGGTTTAGGGGTTAGGGTTAGTCTTAGGGTTAGGGTTACAGTCATTAGGGTTAGGGTTAAGTTTAGGGGTTAGGGTTGGGTTATTGTTAGGTTAGGGTTAGGGTTATGGTGAGGGGTTAGGGTAAGGGTTAGGGTTAGGGTTAGGGGTTAGGGTTAGGTTTTAGGGTTAGGGTTAGGGGTTAGGGGTTAGTGTTTGGGATAGGGGTTAGGGTTGTGGTTAGGGTTAAAGGTTAGGGTTAGTTTTAATGTTAGGTTTAGGGTTTGGGTTAGGGTTAGGTCATTAGTGTTAGGGTTAGGGTTAGGGTTAGGGTTAGGGTTAGGGTTCGGGTTAGGGTTTAGGGTTAGGTTTAAGTTAGGGTTTAGGTTTATGGTTAGCGGTTAGGGTTAGGTTAGGGTTAGGGGCCCTTAGGGTTAGGGTTAGGGTTAGGGATAGGGTTAGGGGTTAAGTTTAGGGTTTGTGTTAGGGTTAGGGTTAGGGTTAGAGGCCATTACGTTTAGGGGTAGGGTTAGGGTTAAGATTGGGGTGAGGTTTAGGGTTAGGGTTAGGGTTGGGTTAGGGTTAGGGTTAGGGTTAGGGTTAGGGTTAGGGTTGGGGTTAGTGTTAGGGGTAAGGGTTAGGGTTAGGGTTAAGGTTAGGGGTTAGGGGTAAGGTTTAGGGTTAGGGTTAGGTTGTAGGGGTAGGGTTAGGGTTAGGGTTAGGGGTAGGGATTAGGGTTAAGGTTAAGGTTAGGGGTTAGGGGTTAGGGTTAGGGCTAGGGTTAGGGGTTAGGGGTTAGGGTTAGGGTCAGGGTTAGGGGTTAGAGTTAGGGGTTAGGGCAAGGGTTATGATTAGGTTTAGGGTTAGGGTTTAGGGTTTGGGTTACGCTCATTAGGGTTAGGGTTAGGGTTACGGTTATGTTTAGGTTTAGGTTTAGGTTTAGGCTTATGATTAGGGTTAGGGTTAGGGTTTAGGGTTTGGGTTACGCTCATTAGGGTTAGGGTTAGGGTTACGGTTACGTTTAGGTTTAGGGTTATGTTTAGGCTTACTGTTAGGTTTAGGGTTAGGGTTAGGGTAACAGTTACGGTTACGGTTACGGTTAGGATTTGGTTTAGGGTTAGGTTTACGGTTAGGGTTACCCTCATTAGGGTTAGGGTTAGGGTTAGGCGTTAGGTTTAGTGTTAGGGTTAGGGTTAGGGGTTGGGTTTACGGTTAGGGTTAGGGTTACGGTTAGGTTTATGGTTAGGGTTAGGGTTACGGTTAGATTTAGTGTTATGATTACGGTTAGGGTTAGTTTTAGGGTTAGGGTTAAGGTTATGGTTAGGGTAAGGGTTAGGGTTAGGGTTACGGTTAGGGTTAGGGTTTAGTGTTAGTGTTACAGTAATTAGGGTTAGGGTTAGGGTTAGGGTTAGGTTTAGGGTTATGGGTATGGTTAGGGTTAGGGTTTCGCTTACGGTAAGGGTTAGGGCTAGGGTTAGGGGTTAGGGCTATGTTTACGGTTAGGGTTAGTGTTACGGAAAGGTTTAGGGTTAGGGTTAGCGTTACGGTCATTACGGTCAGGGTTAGGGTTAGGGTGAGGGTTATCGTCATTAGGGTTAGGGTTAGGGTTATGGTTATGGTTAGGGATAGGGTTACGGTTAGTGTTAGGGTTAGGCTTAAGGTTAGGTTTAGGGTTAGGGTTAGGGTTACGGTTACGGTTAGGGTTTGGTTTAGTGTTAGAGTTACGATTAGGATTAGGGTTACGGTTAGGGTTAGGGTTAGGTTTTCGGTCATTAGAGTTAAGGTTAGGGTTAGTGTTAGGTTTAGGGGTTAGGGTTAGTCTTAGGGTTAGGGTTACAGTCATTAGGGTTAGGGTTAAGTTTAGGGGTTAGGTTTAGTGTTTGGGTTAGGGTTAGGGGTTAGGGTTACGGTTAGGGTTAGGGTTACGGTTAGTGTTATGGTTAGGGTAAGGCTTACGGTTATGGTTATGGTTAGGGTTTGGGTTAGGGTTACGCTTACAGTTAGGGTTAGGTTTAGGGTTAGGTGTAGGATTACGGTTAGGGTTAGGATCATTAGGGTCAGGGTTAGGGTCGGGATCGTGGTCAGGGTTAGGGTTAGGGTTAGGGTTAGGGTGAGGGTTAGGGGTTAGGGTTAGGTTAAGGGTTATGTTTAGGGTTACAGTATAGGGTTAGGATTTGTGTTAGGGTTAGGGTTGTTGTTAGGGGTTAGGTGTTAGGGTTAGTGTTAGGGTTAGGGTTACAGTTAGGGTTAGGTGTTAGGATTAGGTTTACAGTCGTTAGGGTTAGGGTTAGGTTTACGGTTATCGGTTAGGTTTAGGGTTAGGGGTTAGGGTTACGGTTAGGGTTAGGGTTAAGGTTAAGGTTATGATTATGGTCATGGTTAGGTTTAGGTTTAGGTTTAGGGTTAGGGTTACGGTTACGGTTATGGTTATGGTTACAGTTAGGGTTAGGGTTAGGGGTTAGGGTTACGGTTAGGGTTAGGGTTACGGTCATTAGGGTTAGGGTTAGGGTTAGCGGTTAGGTTTAGGGTTAGAGTCACTAGGGTTAGGGTTAAGGTTAGTGTTAGGGGTTAGGGTTAGGTTTAGGGTTAGGGGTTAGAATTAGGGTTAGGGGTTAGGCTTAGTGTTAGGGGTTAGGGGTTAGGGTTAGGGTTAGGCTTAGGGGTTAGGGTTAGGGGTTACGGTCATTAGGGTTAGGGTTAGGGTCATTAGGATTAGGGTTAGGGTTATGGTCATTAGGGTTAGTGTTAGGGTTAGGGTAAGGATCATTATGGTTAGGGTCATTAAGGTTAGGGTTTGGGGTTAGGGCTAGGGTCATTAGGGTTAGGGTTAGGGCTTAGGGTTAGGGTTAGGTTTAGGGGTTAGGGTTAGGGTTATGGTGAGGGGTTAGGGTAAGTGTTAGGGTTAGGGTTTCGGTTATGGTTTAGGGTTATGGTTAGGTTTAGGGGTTAGGGTTAGGGTTATGGTGAGGGGTTAGGGTAAGTGTTAGGGTTAGGGTTTCGGTTATGGTTAGGGTTAGGGCTAGGGTTAGGGGTTAGGGCTAGGTTTACGGTTAGGTTTACGGTAAGGTTTAGGGTTAGGGTTACGGTCGTTACGGTCAGGGTTAGGGTTAGGGTTACGGACATTAGGGTTAGGGTTAGGGTTACGGTTAAGGTTAGGGTTACAATTAGGGTCAGGGTTAGGTTTGGGGTTAGGCTTACGGTTAGGGTTAGGGTTACTGTTACGGTCATTAGTGATAGCGTTAGTGTTAGGGGTTAGGGTTATGGTTAGTGGTTTGTGTTAGGGTTAGGGGTTAGGGTTAGGGTTAGGGTTAGGGTTACGGTCATTAGGGTTAGCGTTAGGGTTAGGGTTACGGTTAGGGTTAGGGTGAGGGTTATCGTCATTAGGGTTAGGGTTAGGGTTAGGGTTATGGTTAGGGATAGGGTTCCGGTTAGTGTTAGGGTTAGGCTTAAGGTTAGGTTTAGGTTTAGGGGTAGGGTTACGGTTACGGTTAGGGTTTGGTTCAGGGTTAGGTTTACGATTAGGATTAGGGTTACGGTTAGGGTTAGGGTTAGGGTAAGGCTTACGGTTAGGGTTATGGTTAGGGTTTGGGTTAGGCTTACGCTTACAGTTAGGGTTAGGTTTAGGGTTAGGTGTAGGGTTATGGTTAGGGTTAGGGTCATTAGGGTCAGGGTTAGGGTCAGGGTTAGGGTTAGGGTTATGGGTTAGGGTTAGGGTTAGGTTAAGGGTTATGTTTAGGGTTACAGTATAGGGTTAGGATTTGTGTTGGGGTTAGGGTTGGGGTTAGGGTTTAGGTGTTAGGGTTAGTGTTAAGGTTAGGGTTACAGTTAGGGTTAGGGGTTAGGTTTAGGTTTACAGTCGTTAGGGTTAGGGTTAGGGTTAGGTTTACGGTTAGCGGTTAGGTTTAGGGGTAGGGGTTAGGGTTACGGTTAGGGTTAAGGTTATGGTTATGGTCATGGTTAGGTTCAGGTTTAGGTTTAGGGTTAGGGTTACGGTTATGGTTATGGTTACAGTTACGGTTAGGGTTAGGGGTTAGGGTTACGGTTAGGGTTAGGGTTACGGTCATTAGGGTTAGTTTTAGGGTTAGCGGTTAGGGTTAGGGTTAGGGTTAGAGTCACTAGGGTTAGGGTTAAGGTTTGTGTTAGGGTTTAGGGTTAGGTTTAGGGTTAGGGGTTACAATTAGGGTTAGGGTTAGGGTTAGGGTTAGGGTTAGGGGTTAGTGTTAGGGGTTAGGGTTAGGGGTTACGGTCATTAGGGTTAGGGTTAGGGTCATTAGGGTTAGGGTTAGGGTTATGGTCATTAGGGTTAGGTTTAGGGTTAGGGTAAGGGTCATTAGGGTTAGGGTCATTAAGGTTAGGGTTTGGGGTTAGGGCTAGGGTCATTAGGGTTAGGGTTAGGGCTTAGGGTTAGGGTTAGGTTAAGGGGTTAGGGTTATGGTGAGGGGTTAGGGTAAGGGTTAGGGTTAGGGTTAGGGTTAGGTTTAGGGGTTAGGGTTAGGTTTTAGGGTTAGCGTTAGGGGTTAGGGGTTAGTGTTTGGGATAGGGGTTAGGGTTGTGGTTAGGGTTAAAGGTTAGGGTTAGGTTTAGTGTTAGGTTTAGGATTTGGGTAAGGGTTAGGTCATTAGGGTTAGGGTTAGGGTTAGGGTTAGGATTTGGGTTAGGGTTAGGGTTAGTGTTAGGGCTTAGGGGTAGGGTTAGGGTTAGGGTTCGGGGTTAGGGTTAGTTTAGGGTTAGGGTTTAGGTTTATGGTTAGCAGTTAGGGTTAGTTTAGGGTTAGGGGCCATTAGGGTTAGGGTTAGGGATAGGGTTAGGGTTAGGGGTCAGGGTTAGGGTTTGTGTTAGGGTTAGGGTTAGAGGCCATTTGTGTTAGGGGTAGGGTTAGGGTTAAGGTTGGGGTTAGGTTTAGGGTTAGGGTTATGTTTGGGGTTAGTGTTAGGGGTTAGGTTTAGGGTTAAGTTTAGGGGTTAGGGGTAAGGTTTAGGGTTAGGGTTAGGTTGTAGGGGTAGTGTTAGGGTTAGGGTTAGGGGGTAGGGTTAGGGTTAAGGTTAGGGGTTAGCTGTTAGTGTTAGGGTTAGGGTTAGGGTTAGGTTAGGGGTTAGGGGTTAGGGTTAGGGTCAGGGTTAGGGGTTAGAGTTAGGGGTTAGGGCAAGGGTTATGATTAGGGTTAGGGTTAGGGTTTAGGGTTAGGGTTAGGTTTAGGGTTTTGGTTACGCTCATTAGGGTTAGGGTTAGGGTTACGGTTATGTTTAGGTTTAGGGTTAGGTTTAGGCTTACGGTTAGGTTTAGGGTTAGGGTTAGGGTTAGGGTTAGGGTTACGGTTACGGTTAGGGTTAGGTTTTGGTTTAGGGTTAGGGTTACGGTTAGGGTTACCCTCATTAGGGTTAGGGTTAGGGTTAGGCGTTAGGTTTAGTGTTAGGGTTAGGGTTAGGGGTTGGGTTTACGGTTAGGTTTAGGGTTAAGGTTAGGTTTATGGTTAGGGTTAGGGTTTCGGTTAGAGTTAGTGTTATGGTTACGGTTAGGGTTAGTTTTAGGGTTAGGGTTATGGTTAGGGTAAGGGTTAGGGTTAGGGTTACGGTTAGGGTTAGGGTTTAGGGTTAGGGTTACAGTAATTAGGGTTAGGGTTAGGGTTAGGGTTACAGTCATAAGGGTTAGGGTTACGGTCATAAGGGCTAGGGTTATAGTTACGGATAGGGTTAGGGTTAGGGTTATAATTAGGGTTAGGATTAGGGTTACGCTTAGGGTTACGGTTAGCGGTTAGGGTTAGGGTTACGGTTAGGGTCAGGTTTGGGGTTAGGCTTAGGGTTAGTGTTACGGTTACGGTCATTAGTGATAGCGTTAGGGTTAGGGGTTACGGTTAGGGTTAGGTTTCGGTCATTAGGGTTACGGTTAGGGTTAGGGTTTCGGTCATTAGAATTAAGGTAAGGGTTAGGGTTAGGTTTTGGGGTTATGGTTAGTGTTAGGGTTACAGTCATTAGGGTTAGGGTTATGGTTAGGTTTAGGGGTTAGGTTTAGTGTTTGGGTAAGGGTTAGTGGTTAGGCTTACGGTTAGGTTTAGGGTTTAGGGTTAGGTTTAGGGTTTGGGTTACGGTTAGGGTTACAGTTAGGGTTAGGGTTAGGGTTTGTGTTAGGGTTAGGTTTGGGGTTAGGTGTTAGGGTTAGTGTTAGGGTTAGGTTTAAAGGTAGGGTTAGGGTTACAGATAGGGTTAGGGGTTAGGTTTAGGTTAACAGTCATTAGGGTTAGGGTTTGGGTTAGGTTTACCGTTAGCGGTTAGGGTTAGGGTTAGGGTTTCGGTTATGGTTAGGGTTAGGGCTAGGGTTAGGGGTTAGGGCTAGGTTTACGGTTAGGTTTACGGTAAGGTTTAGGGTTAGGGTTAGTGTTACGGTCATTACGGTCAGGGTTAGGGTTAGGGTTAGGGTTACGGACATTAGGGTTAGGGTTACGGTTAAGGTTAGGGTTACAATTAGGGTTAGGTTTAGGGTTAGGTTTGGGGTTAGGCTTACGGTTAGGGTTAGGGTTACTGTTACGGTCATTAGTGATAGCGTTAGGGTTAGGGGTTAGGGTTATGGTTAGTGGTTTGTGTTAGGGTTAGGGGTTAGGTTATGGTTAGGGTTAGGGTTACGGTCATTAGGGTTAGCGTTAGGGTTAGGGTTATGGTTAGGGTTAGGGTGAGGGTTATCGTCATTAGGGTTAGGGTTAGGGTTATGGTCATGGTTAGGGATAGGGTTACGGTTACGGTTAGGGTTTGGTTTAGGGTTAGGGTTACGATTAGGATTAGGGTTACGGTTAGGGTTAGGTTTTCGGTCATTAGAATTAAGGTTAGGGTTAGTGTTAGGTTTAGGGGTTAGGGTTAGTCTTAGGGTTAGGGTTAGGGTTACAGTCATTAGGGTTAGGGTTAAGGTTAGGGGTTAGGTTTAGTGTTTGGGTTAGGGTTAGGGGTTAGGGTTACGGTTAGGGTTAGGGTTACGGTTAGTGTTATGGTTAGGGTAAGGCTTACGGTTAAGGTTATGGTTAGGGTTTGGGTTAGGGTTACGCTTACAGTTAGGGTTAGGTTTAGGTTTAGATGTACGGTTACGGTTAGGGTTAGGGTCACCAGGGTCAGGGTTAGGGTCAGGGTCAGGGTTAGGGTTAGGGTTAGGGTTAGGAGTTAGTGTTAGTGTTAGGTTAAGGGTTATGTTTAGGGTTACAGTATAGGGTTAGGATTTGTGTTGCGGTTAGGGGTTAGGTGTTAGGGTTAGGGTTATGGTTAGGGTTACAGTTAGGGGTTAGTTTTAGGTTTACAGTCGTTAGGGTTAGGGTTAGGGTTAGGTTTACGGTTAGCGGTTAGGTTTAGGGTTAGGGGTTAGGGTTACGGTTAGGGTTAGGGTTAAGGTTATGGTTATGGTCATGGTTAGGTTTAGGTTTAGGTTTAGGGTTAGGGTTACGGTTATGGTTATGTTTACAGTTACGGTTAGGGTTAGGGTTAGGGTTGGGTTTAGAGTTACGGTTAGGGTTAGGGTTACGGTCATTAGGGTTAGGGTTAGGGTTAGCGGTTAGGGTTAGGGTTAGGGTTAGAGTCACTAGGGTTAGGGTTAAGGTTAGTGTTAGGGGTTAGGGTTAGGGTTAGGTTTAGGTTTAGGGGTTAGAATTAGGGTTAGGGGTTAGGGTTAAAGTTAGGGTTAGGGGTTAGGGGTTAGGGTTAGGGTTAGGGTTAGGGTTTAGGGTTAGGGGTTACGGTCATTAGGGTTAGGGTTAGGGTCATTAGGGTTAGGGTTAGGGTAAGGGTCATTAGGGTTAGGGTCATTAAGGTTAGGGTTTGGGGTTAGGGCTAGGGTCATTAGGGTTAGAGTTAGGGCTTAGGGTTAGGGTTAGGTTAAGGGGTTAGGGTTATGGTGAGAGGTTAGGGTAAGGGTTAGGGTTAGGGTTAGGGGTTAGGGTTAGGTTTTATGGTTAGGGTTAGGGGTTAGGGTTTAGTGTTTGGGATAGGGGTTAGGGTTGTGGTTAGGGTTAAAGGTTAGGGTTAGGTTTAGTGTTAGGTTTAGGGTTTGGGTTAGGGTTAGGTCGTTAGTGTTAGGGTTAGGGTTAGGGTTTGGATTTGGGTTAGTGTTAGGGTTAGTGTTAGGGCTTAGGGGTAGGGTTAGGGTTAGGTTTAGGGTTAGGGTTAGGGTTCGGGTTAGGGGTTAGGGTTAGGTTAGGTTTAGGGTTTAGGTTTAGGGTTAGCGGTTAGGGTTAGCTTAGGGTTAGGGGCCATTAGGGTTAGGTTTAGGGATAGGGTTAGGGTTAGGGGTTAGGGTTAGGGTTAGAGGCCATTAGGGTTAGGGGTAGGGTTTGGGTTAAGGTTGGGGTTAGGTTTAGGGTTAGGGTTAGGTTTGGGGTTAGTGTTAGGGGTTAGGGTTAGGGTTAAGGTTAGGGGTTAGGGGTAAGGTTTAGGGTTAGGGTTAGGTTGTAGGGGTATGGTTAGGGTTAGGGTTAGGGTTAGGGGTTAGGGTTAGGGTTAAGGTTAGGGGTTAGGGGTTAGGGTTAGGGTTAGGGTTAGGTTAGGGGTTAGGGGTTAGGGTTAGGGTTAGGGTCAGGGTTAGGGTTAGAGTTAGGGGTTAGGGCAAGGGTTATGATTAGGGTTAGGGTTAGGGTTTAGGGTTAGGGTTTAGGGTTTGGGTTACTCTCATTAGGGTTAGGGTTTGGGTTACGGTTATGTTTAGGTTTAGGTTTACGCTTACGGCTAGGTTTAGGGTTAGTGTTAGGGTTACGGTTACGGTTAGGGTTAGGGTTTTGTTTAAGGTTAGGGTTACGGTTAGGGTTACCCTCATTAGGGTTAGGGTTAGGGTTAGGCGTTAGGTTTAGTGTTAGGGTTAGGGTTAGGGGTTGGGGTTACTGTTAGGGTTAGGGTTAAGGTTAGGTTTATGGTTAGGGTTAGGGTTACGGTTAGAGTTAGTGTTACGGTTACGGTTAGGGTTAGTTTTAGGGTTAGGGTTAGGGTTAGGGTTATGGTTAGGGTAAGGGTTAGGGTTAGGGTTACGGTTAGGGTTAGGGTTTAGTGTTAGGGTTACAGTAATTAGCGTTAGGGTTAGGGTTAGGGTTAGGGGTATGGTTAGGGTTAGGGTTTCGGTTACGGTAAGGGTTAGGGCTAGGTTTACGGTTACGGTTAGGGTTACGGTAAGTTTTAGGGTTAGGTTAGCGTTACGGTCATTACGGTCAGGGTTAGGGTTAGGGTTAGGTTTACGGACATTAGGGTTAGTGTTACGGTTAAGGTTAGGGTTACAATTAGGGTTAGGGTTAGGGTTAGTTTTGGGGTTAGGCTTAGGGTTAGGGTTACTGTTACGGTCATTAGTGATAGCGTTAGGGTTAGTGGTTAGGGTTAGGGTTAGTGGTTTGTGTTAGGGTTAGGGGTTAGGGTTACGGTTAGGGTTAGGGTTACAATAAGGGTTAGGGTGAGGGTTAGGGTTACGCTTAGGGTTACAGTTAGCGGTTAGGGTTAGAGTTAGGGTTACGGTTAGGGTTAGGTTTGGGTTTAGGCTTAGGTTTAGGTTTACGGTTACGGTTACGTTCATTAGTGATAGCGTTAGTGTTAGGGGTTAGGGTTAGGGTATTGTGTTAGGGTTAGGGGTTAGGGTTACGGTTAGGGTTAGGGTTATGGTCATTAGGGTTAGGGTTTGGGTTACAGTTAGGGTTAGGGTTAGGGTTACGGTTAGGTTTAGGTTTGGGTTACGGTTACGGTTAGGGTTAGGGTTAGGGTTACAGTCATAAGGGTTAGGGCTACGGTCATAAGGGTTAGGGTTATAGTTACGGATAGGGTTAGGGTTAGGGTTATAATTAGGGTTAGGATTAGGGTTACGCTTAGGGTTACGGTTAGCGGTTAGGGTTAGGGTTACGGTTAGGGTTAGGTTTGGGGTTATACTTAGGGTTAGGGTTAGGGGTACGGTTACGGTCATTAGTGATAGCGTTAGGGTTAGGGGTTAGGGTTAGGGTTACGGTTAGGGTTAGGGTTACGGTTAGGGTTAGGGTTTCGGTCATTAGAGTTAAGGTAAGGGTTAGGGTTAGGTTTTGGGGTTATGGTTAGTGTTAGGGTTATGGTTAGGGTTACAGTCATTAGGGTTAGGGTTATGGTTAGGTTTAGGGGTTAGGTTTAGTGTTTGGGTAAGGGTTAGTGGTTAGGGTTACGGTTAGGGTTAGGGTTTAGGGTTAGGTTTAGGGTTTGGGTTACGGTTTGGGTTACAGTTAGGGTTAGGGTTAGGGTTTGTGTTAGGGTTAGGTTTGGGGTTAGGTGTTAGGGTTAGTGTTAGGGTTAGGGTTAAAGATAGGGTTAGGGTTACAGATAGGGTTAGGGGTTAGGTTTAGGTTAACAGTCATTAGGGTTAGGGTTAGGGTTAGGTTTACAGTTAGCGGTTAGGGTTAGGGTTAGGGTTTCGGTTATGGTTAGGGTTAGGGCTAGGGTTAGGGGTTAGGGCTAGGTTTACGGTTAGGTTTACGGTAAGGTTTAGGGTTAGGGTTAGTGTTACGGTCATTACGGTCAGGGTTAGGGTTAGGGTTATGGTTACGGACATTAGGGTTAGGGTTACGGTTAAGGTTAGGGTTACAATTATGGTTAGGGTTAAGGTTAGGTTTGGGGTTAGGCTTACGGTTAGGGTTAGGGTTACTGTTACGGTTATTAGTGATAGCGTTAGGGTTAGGGGTTAGGGTTATGGTTAGTGGTTTGTGTTAGGGTTAGGGGTTAGGTTATGGTTAGGGTTAGGGTTACGGTCATTAGGGTTAGCGTTAGGGTTAGGGTTATGGTTAGGGTTAGGGTGAGGGTTATCGTCATTAGGGTTAGGGTTAGGGTTATGGTTATGGTTAGGGATAGGGTTACAGTTAGTGTTAGGGTTAGGCTTAAGGTTAGGTTTAGGGTTAAGGTTAGGGTTACGGTTACGGTTAGGGTTTGGTTTAGGGTTAGGGTTACGGTTAGGGTTACCCTCATTAGGGCTAGGGTTAAGGTTAGGGTTAGGGGTTGGGTTTACGGTTAGGGTTAGGGTTACGGTTAGGTTTATGGTTAGGGTTAGGGTTACGGTTAGAGTTAGTGTTACGGTTACGGTTAGGGTTAGTTTTAGGGTTAGGTTTACGGTCAGGGTTATGGTTAGGGTAAGGGTTAGGGTTAGGGTTACGGTTAGGGTTAGGGTTTAGTGTTAAGGTTACAGTAATTAGGGTTAGGGTTAGGGTTTCGGTTACGGTAAGGGTTAGGGTTAGGGTTAGGGTTTAGGGCTAGGTTTACGGTTAGGGTTAGGGTTACGGTAAGGTTTAGGGTTAGGCTTAGCGTTCCGGTCATTACGGTCAGGGTTAGGGTTAGGGTTAGTGTTACGGACATTAGGGTTAGGGTTAGGGTTAGCGGTTAGGGTTAGGGTTAGGGTTAGAGTCACTAGGGTTAGGGTTAAGGTTAGTGTTAGGGGTTAGGTTTAGGTTTAGGGTTAGGGGTTAGAATTAGGGTTAGGGGTTAGGGTTAGGGGTTAGGGTTAGGGTTAGGGGTTAGGGTTAGGGGTTACGGTCGTTAGGGTTAGGGTTAGGGTCATTAGGGTTAGGGTTAGGGTTATGGTCATTAGGGTTAGGGTTAGGGTTAGGGTTAGGGTAAGGGTCATTAGGGTTAGGGTCATTAAGGTTAGGGTTTGGGGTTAGGGCTAGGTTCATTAGGGTTAGGGTTAGGGTTTAGGTTTAGGGTTAGGTTTAGGCGTTAGGGTTGGGGTTATGGTGAGGGGTTAGGGTAAGGGTTAGGGTTAGGGTTAGGGGTTAGGGTTAGGTTTTAGGGTTAGGGTTAGGCGTTAGGGGTTAGTTTTTGGGATAGGGGTTAGGGTTGTGGTTAGGGTTAAAGGTTAAGTTTAGGTTTAGTGTTAGGTTTAGGGTTTGCGTTAGGGTTAGGTCATTAGTGTTAGGGTTAGGGTTAGTGTTAGGGCTTAGGGGTAGGGTTAGGGTTAGGGTTAGGGTTCGGGTTAGGGGTTAGGTTTAGGTTAGGGTTAGGGTTTAGGTTTATGGTTAGCGGTTAGGGTTAGGTTAGGGTTAGGGGCCATTAGGGTTAGGGTTAGGGATAGGGTTAGGGTTAGGGGTTAGGTTTAGGGTTTGTGTTAGGGTTAGTGTTAGAGTCCATTAGGGTTAGAGGTAGGGTTAGGGTTAAGGTTGGGGCTAGGTTTAGGGTTAGGGTTAGGTTTGGGGTTAGTGTTAGGGGTTAGGGTTAGGGTTAAGGTTATGGGTTAGGGGTAAGGTTTAGGGTTAGGGTTAGGGTTAGGGTTAGTGTTAGGGTTTAGGGTTAGGATTAGGGTTAGGGTTAGGGTTAGGGGTTAGGGCAAGGGTTATTATTAGGGTTAGGGTTAGTGTTTAGGGTTAGGGTTTAGGGTTTGGGTTACGCTCCTTAGGATTAGGGTTAGGGTTACGGTTATGTTTAGGTTTAGGGTTAGGTTTAGGCTTACGGTTAGGTTTAGGGTTAGGGTTATGGTTACGGTTACGGTTACGGTTAGGGTTTGGTTTAGGGTTAGGGTTACGGTTAGGGTTACCCTCATTAGGGCTAGGGTTAGGGTTAGGGTTAGGGGTTGGGTTTACGGTTAGGGTTAGGGTTACGGTTAGGTTTATGTTTAGGGTTAGGGTTACGGTTAGAGTTAGTGTTACGGTTACGGTTAGGGTTAGTTTTAGGGTTAGGGTTAGGGTTATGGTTAGGGTAAGGGTTAGGGTTAGGGTTACGGTTAGGGTTAGGGTTTAGTGTTAAGGTTACAGTAATTAGGGTTAGGGTTAGGGTTAGGGTTTCGTTTACGGTAAGGGTTAGGGCTAGGGTTAGGGGTTAGGGCTAGGTTTACGGTTAGGGTTAGGGTTACGGTAAGGTTTAGGGTTAGGCTTAGCGTTCCGGTCATTACGGTCAGGGTTAGGGTTAGGGTTAGTGTTACGGACATTAGGGTTAGGGTTACGGTTAAGTTTAGGGTTACAATTAGGGTTAGGGTTAGGGTTAGTTTTGGGGTTAGGCTTAGGGTTAGGGTTACTGTTACGGTCATTAGTGATAGCGTTAGGCTTAGAGGTTCGGGTTAGGGTTAGTGGTTTGTGTTAGGGTTAGGGGCTAGGGTTACGGTTAGTGTTAGGGTGAGGTTTATCGTCATTAGGGTTAGGGTTATGGTTATGGTTAGGGATAGGGTTACGGTTAGTGTTGGGGTTAGGCTTAAGGTTAGGATTAGGGTTAGGGTTAGGGTTACGGTTACGGTTAAGGTTTGGTTTAGTGTTAGGTTTACGGTTAGGATTAGGGTTACGGTTAGGGTTAGGGTTAGGATTTCGGTCATTAGATTTAAGGTTAGGGTTAGTGTTAGGTTTAGTGGTTAGGGTTAGTCTTAGGGTTAGGGTCAGGGTTACAGTCATTAGGGTTAGGGTTAGGGGTTAGGTTTAGTGTTTGGGTTAGGGTTAGAGTTAGGTTAGAGTTAGGGGTAAGGTTAGGGTTGGGTTATGTTTAGGGGTAGGGTTAGGTTTAGGATTACGGTTAAGGGTTAGGGTCAGTGTTTGGGGTTAGGGTTAGGGTTTAGGGTTAGGGTTAGGGTTAGGATTAGGGGGTTAGGGTTAGGTTTAGGGGGGTTGGGTTTAGGGTTAGGGTTAGATTAGGGATAGGGTTAGGGTTAGTGGTTTGTGTTAGGGTTAGGGGTTAGGGTTAGGGGTTATGGTTAGGGGTTAGGGTTAGGGTTTAGGGTTAGGGTTAGGGATTAGTTTTAGGGGTTAGGGTTAGGGATTAGTGTTAGGGTTAGGTCTAGGTTTAGGGTTTAGGGTTAGGGTTAGGTTTAGGGTTAGGCCGCCTTTAGGGTTAGGGTTAAGGTTAGGGTAAGGGTTAGTGTGTAGGGTTAGGGTTGGGTTATGGTTAGGGTTAGTGTTAGGTTTAGGATTACGGTTAAGGGTTAGGGTCAGTGTTTGGGGTTAGGGTTAGGGTTTAGGGTTAGGGTTAGGATTAGGGGGTTAGGGTTAGGTTTAGGGGGGTTGGGTTTAGGGTTAGGGTTAGATTAGGGATAGGGTTAGGGTTAGTGGTTTGTGTTAGGGTTAGGGGTTAGGGTTAGGGGTTATGGTTAGGGGTTAGGGTTAGGGTTTAGGGTTAGGGTTAGGGGTTAGGTTTAGGGGTTAGTGTTAGGGTTAGGTCTAGGTTTAGGCTTTAGGGTTAGGGTTAGGTTTAGGGTTAGGCCGCCTTTAGGGTTAGGGTTAAGGTTAGGGTTAGGGTAAGGGTTAGTGTTTAGGGTTAGGGTTAGGTAAGGGTTAGTGTTAGTGTTAGGGGTTAGGGTTAGAGTCATTAGGGTCAGGATTAGGGTTAGGGTTAGGGGTTAGGGTTAGGCTCATTAGGGTTAGGAGTTAGGGTTAGGGTTTTGGTTAGGTGTTAGGGTTTGGGTTAGGGTGAGGGGTAAGTGTTAGCTTTAGGGGTTAAGGTTAGGGATTAGGGGTTAGGTTTGGGGTTAGGTTTAAGTTTAGGGTTAGGGTTAGGGATTAGGATTAGGGTTTTGGATAGGGATTAGGGTAAGGGTTAGGGGTTAGGATTAGGGGCCATTAGGGTTAGGATTAGGGTTAGGGGTTAGGGTTAGGGGTCAGGGTTAGTGTCATTAGGGTCAGGGTTAGGGTCAGGGTCAGGGTTAGGGTCATGGTTAGGGACAGGGTAAGGGTTAGTGTCAGGGTCAGTGTTAGGGTTAGGGGTTAGGTTAAGGTTTAGGCGTTAGAGTTTGGGGTTAGCGTTATTGTTAGGGTTAGGGTTACCGTCATTAGGGTTAGGATTAGGGTTAGGCGTTAGGTTTAGTGTAAGGGTTAGGGTTAGCCTTAGGGGTTAGGTTTACGGTTATGGTTAGGGGTACTGTCATTAGGGTTAGGGTTAGGGTTAGGTTTATTGTTAGCGGTTAGGATTAGGTTTAGGGTTTCGGTTACGGTTAGGGTTAGGGCTAGGGTAAGGGGTTAGGGTTAGGGCTAGGGTTACGGTTAGCGTTAGGGTTAGCGTTACGTTTACGGTAAGGTTTAGGGTTAGGGTTAGGGTTACGGTCATTACGGTCAGGGTTAGGGTTATGGTTAGGGTTACGCTCATTAGGGTTAGGGTTAGGGTTACGGTTAGGGTTAGGGATACGGTTACGTTTAGGGTTACGGTTGCGGTTAGGGTTAGGGTTACAGTCATAAGGGTTAGGGTTAGGGATACGGTTACGTTTAGGGTTACCGTTGCGGTTAGGGTTAGGGTTACAGTCATAAGGGTTAGGGTTAGGGTTACGGTTAGGGTTAGGGTTACAATTAGGGTTAGTGTTAGGGTTACGCTTAGGGTTACGGTTAGCGTTTAGGGTTAGGGTTACGGTTAGGCTTAGGCTTAGGGTTAGGTTTACGGTTACGGTTACGGTCATTAGTGATAGCGTTAGGGTTAGGGGTTAGGGTTAGGGGTTAGGGTTAGAGTTAGGTTAGAGTTAGGGGTAGGGTTAGGGTTGGGTTATGGTTAGGGTTAGTGTTAGATTTAGGATTACGGTTAAGGGTTAGGGTCAGTGTTTGGGGTAAGGGTTAGGGTTTAGGGTTAAGGTTAGGGTTAGGATTAGGGCTAGGGTTATGGTTATGGTTAGGGTTAGGGTTAGTGTTAGGGTTAGAGTTTAGGGTTAGGGTTAGGAGTAGGGTTAGTGTTAGAGTTATGGTTAGAGTTAGCTTTATTGTTAGGGTTAGGGTTAGGTTATGGTTAGGGTTGGGTTAGGGTTAGGGGGTTAGGGTTAGGGTTAGGGGGGTTAGGTTTAGGGTTAGGGTTAGGTTAGGTTTAGAGTTAGTGGTTAGTGTTAGGGTTAGGGGTTAGGATTAGGGGTTAGGGTTAAGGCGTTAGGTTTAGGGTTACGGTTTAGGGTTACGGTTTAGGGTTAGGGGTTAGGTTTAGGGGTTAGGGTTAGGGGTTAGGGTTAGGGTTAGGTTTAGGGTTAGGGTTTAGGGTTAGGGTTAGGTTTAGGGTTAGGGCGCCTTTAGGGTTAGGGTTAAGGTTAGGGTAAGGGTTAGGGTTTAGGGTTAGGGTTAGGGTTAGGGGTTACGGGTTAGGGTTAGGGTCAGGGTAAGGGTTAGGGTCAGGTTCAGGGTTAGGGTTAGGTAAGGGTTAGGGTTAGGGGTTAGGGTTAGAGTCATTAGGGTCAGGATTAGGGTTAGGGGTTAGGGTTAGGGTCATTAGGGTTAGGGGTTAGGGTTAGAGTCATTAGGGTCAGGGTAAGTGTTAGGGTTTAGGGTTAGAGTTAGGGTTAGGGTCAGGGTAAGGGTTAGGGTCAGGTTCAGAGTTAGGGTTAGGTAAGGGTTAGGGTTAGGGTTAGGGGTTAGTGTTAGAGTCATTAGGGTCAGGATTAGGGTTAGGGTTAGGGGTTAGGGTTAGGGTCATTAGGGTTAGGGGTTAGGGTTAGAGTCATTAGGGTCAGGATTAGGGTTAGGTTTAGGTAAGTGTTAGGGTTAGGGTTAGGGGTAAGGTTTAGAGTCATTAGGGTCAGGATTAGGGTTGGAGTTAGGGGTTAGGTTTAGGGTTAGGGTCATTAGGGTTAGGAGTTAGGGTTAGGGTTAGGGTTAGGTTAGGGTTAGGTTTAGGGTGAGGTTTAGGAATAGGATTAGGGTTAGGGGTTAGTGTTGGTGGTTAGGGTCATTAGGGTTAGGGTTTGGGCGCCATTAGTGTTAGGGTTAAGGTTAGGGGTTAGGGGTTAGGGTTAGGGTTAGGCATAGGGTTAGGGGTTAGGGGTTAGGGTTAGGGTCACGGTTAGGGGTTAGGGTTAGTGGTTAGGGTCATTATGGTTAGGGTTAGGGTCATTAGGGTAAGGGTTAGGTTTAGGGTCATTAGGGTTAGGTAAGGTTTAGGGTTAGGGTAAGGGTCATTAGGGTTAGGGTCATTAAGGTTATGGTTAGGGGTTAGAGATAGGGTCATTAGTGTTAGGGTTAGGGATAGGGCTTAGGCTTAGGGTTAGGGTTAGGGGTTAGGGTTAGGGGTTAGAGGTTAGGTTTAGGGTTAGGGTTTAGGGTTAGGGTTAGTGTTAGGGGTTAGGGGTTAGGGTCAGGGTTAGGGTTTAGGGTTAGGGTTAGTGGTTAGGGTTGGTATTAGGGTTTAGTGTTAGGGTTAGGGTTAGGATTAGAGTTAGGTTTAGGGTTAGGGGTTAGGGTTAGGGTTAAGGGTTAGGGTTAGGGTTAGGGGTTAGGGTTAGGGGTTAAGGTTAGTGTTTGGGTTTAGGGTTAGGGTTAGGGTTTATGGTTAGGGTTAGGTTTAGGGTCATTAGGGTTAGGGTTAGGATCATTAGGGGTAGGGTTAGGGTCATTAGGATTAGGGTTAGGGTTAGGGTTAGGGGTTAGGTTTAGGTCATTAGGATTAGGGTAGGGTTAGGGTTAGGGTTTCGGTTAGGGTTAGGCTTAAGGTTAAGATTAAGGTTTATCGTTAGGGTTAGGGGTTAGGGTTAGTGTTAGGTTAGGGTTAGGGTTTAGGGTTAGGGTTAGTGTTAGGGGTTAGGGTTAGGGTTAAGGTCATTAGGGTTAGGGTCATTGTTAGGGTTTGGGTTACGGTTACTGTAAGGTTTAGGATTAGGGTTAGGGTTACGGTCATTACGGTCAGGGTTAGGGTTAGGGTTATGGTCATTCGGGTTAGGGTTACGGTTAGGGTTAGGGTTACGGTTACGGTTAGGGTTAAGGTTACGGTTAGTGTTAGGGTTAGCGTTACGGTCATAAGGGTTAGGGTTAGGGTTACGGTTAGGGTTAGGTTTACAATAAGTGTTAGGGTTAGGGTTAGTGTTACGCTTAGGGTTACGGTTAGCGGTTAGCGTTAGAGTTAGGGTTACGGTTAGGGTTAGGTTTGGGGTTAGGCTTAGGTTTAGGTTTACGTTTACGGTTACGGTCATTAGTGATAGCGTTAGTGTTAGGGGTTAGGGTTAGGGTTAGGTTAAGGGTTATGTTTAGAGTTACAGTATAGGGTTAGGATTTGTGTTAGGTTTAGGGTTGGGGTTAGGGGTTAGGTGTTAGGGTGAGTGTTAGGGTTAGGGTTACAGTTAGGGTTAGGGGTTAGGTTTAGGTTTACAGTCGTTAGGGTTAGGGTTAGGGTTAGGTTTACGGTTAGCGGTTAGGTTTAGGGTTAGGGGTTAGGGTTACGGTTAGGGTTAGTGTTACGGTTACGGTTACGGTTACGGTTAGGGGTTAGGGTTACGGTTAGGGTTAGGGTTACGGTCATTAGGGTTAGGGTTAGGGTTAGAGTCACTAGGGTTAGGGTTAAGGTTAGTGTTAGGGGCTAGGGTTAGGTTTAGGGTTAGGGGTTAGGGTTAGGGTTATGGTTAGGGTTAGGGGTTAGGGTTAGGGTTAGGGTTATGGGTTACGGTCATTAGGGTTAGGGTTAGGGTCATTAGGGTTAGGGTTAGGGTTATGGTCATTAGGGTTAGGGTTAGGGTTATGGTAAGGGTCATTAGGGTTAGGGTCATTAACGTTAGGTTTTGGGGTTAGGGCTAGGGTCATTAGGGTTAGGGTTAGGGCTTAGGTTTAGGTTTAGGTTTAGGGGTTAGGGTTAGGGTTATGGTGAGGGGTTAGGGTAAGGGTTAGGGTTAGGGTTAACGGTTAGGGTTAGGTTTTAGGGTTAGGGTTAAGGGTTAGGGGTTAGTGTTTGGGTTACGGGTTAGGGTTGTGGTTAGGGTTAAAGGTTAGGGTTAGGTTTAGTGTTAGGTTTAGGGTTAGGGGTTAGGTTTAGGGTTAGGGTTAGGGCTAGGGTTAGGGTTAGGTTTGGAGTTAGGCTTAGGGTTAGGGTTAGGGTTACGGTTACGGTTACGGTCATAAGTGATAGCGTTAGGGTTAGGGGTTAGGGTTAGAGTTAGGGGTTTGTTTTAGGGTTAGGGGTTAGGGTTACGGTTATGGTCAGGGTTACGGTCATTAGGGTTACGGTTAGGGTTAGGGTTACGGTTAGGTTTAGGTTTACGATCATTAAGGTTAGGGTTACGCTTACTTTTAGGGATAGGATTACGTTTAGGGTTAGGGTTAGGGTTAGAGTTAGTGTTAGAGGTTAGCTTTAGGGGTTAGGGTTAGGTCATTAGGGATAGGGTTAGGGTTAGGATTTGGGTTAGGGTTAGGGTTAGTGTTAGGCTTTAGGGTTAGTTTTAGGGTTAGGGTTAGGGTTTAGGGTTAGGGTTAGGTTAGGGTTAGGGTTAGGGGCCATTAGGGTTAGGGATAGGGTTATGGGTTAGGGTTAGGGTTTGTGTTAGGTTTAGGTTTAGGGTTAGGGTTAGAGGCCATTAGGGTTAGGTTTAGGGTTAGGGTTAAGTTTGGGGTTAGGTTTAGGGTTAGGGTTAGGGTTGGGGTTAGGGTTAGGGGTTAGGGTTAGGGTTATGTGTTGGGGTTAGGTTTAGGGGTTAGGGTTAGGGTTATGGGTTAGGGTTAGGGTGTAGGGGTTAGGGTTAGGGTTAGGGCGCCATTAGGGTTAGTGTTAAGGTTAGGGGTTAGGGGTTAGGGTTAGGGGTTATGGTTTAGGGTTAGGGTCAGGGTTAGGGTTAGGGGTTAGGTTTAGGGGTTAGGGCAAGAGTTATGATTAGGGTTAGGGTTAGGGTTTTGGGTTAAGGTTAGTGTTTAGGGTTAGGGTTACGGTCATTAGGGTTAGGGTTAGGGTTACGGTTATGTTTAGGTTTAGGGTTAGGTTTAGGCTTACGGTTAGGTTTAGGGTTAGGGTTAGGGTTACAGTTACGGCTACGGTTAGGGTTAGGTTTTGGTTTAGGGTTAGGTTTATGGTTAGGGTTACCCTCATTAGGGTTAGGGTTAGGCGTTAGGTTTAGTGTTAGGGTTAGTGTTAGGGGTTGGGTTTACGGTTAGGGTTATGGTTAGGGTTAGGGATACGGTTAGAGTTAGTGTTACGGTTAGGGTTAGGTATAGTTTTAGGGTTAGGGTTAGGGTTACGGTTAGGGTAAGGGTTAGGGTTAGGGTTACGGTTAGGGTTAGGGTTTAGTGTTAGTTTTACAGTAATTAGGGTTAGGGTTAGGGTTAGGTTTACGGTTAGATGTTAGGGTTAGGGTTAGGTTTTCTGTTACGGTTAGGGTTAGGGCTAGGGTTAGGTGTTAGGGCTAGGTTTACGGTTAGGGTTAGGGTTACGGTAAGGTTTAGGGTTAGTGTTAGCGTTACGGTCATTATGGTCAGGGTTAGGGTTAGGGTTAGGATTACGGACATTAGGGTTACGGTTAGGTTAGGGTTACAATTAGGGTTAGGGTTAAGGTTAGGTTTGGGGTTAGGCTTAGGGTTAGGGTTACTGTTACGGTCATTAGTGATAGCGTTAGGGTTAGGGGTTAGGGGTATGGTTAGTGGTTTGTATTAGGGTTAGGGGTTAGGGTTATGGTTAGGGTTAGGGTTACGGTCATTAGGGTTAGCGTTAGGGTTAGGGTTACGGCTAGGTTTAGGGTGAGGGTTATCGTCATTAGGGTTCGGGTTATGGTTATGGTTAGGGTTAGGGTTACGGTTACGGTTAGGGTTTGGTTTAGGGTTAGGGTTACTTTTAGGATTAGGGTTACGGTTAGGGTTAGGGTTAGGTTTTCGGTCATTAGAGTTAAGGTTAAGGTTAGTGTTAGGTTTAGGGGTTGGGGTTAGTGGTTAGAGTTAGGGGTTAGGGTTATGGTTAGGGTTAGGGGTTAGGGTTAGTGTTAGGGGTTAGGGTTAGGGGTAAGGGTCATTAGGGTTAGTGTTAGGGCCATTAGGGTTAGGGTTAGGGTTATGGTCATTAGGGTTAGGGTTAGGGTAAGGGTCATTAGGGTTAGGGTCATTAAGGTTAGGGTTTTGGGTTAGGGCTAGGGTCATTAGGGTTAGGGTTAGGGCTTAGGGTTAGGGTTACGTTTAGGGGTTAGGGTTAGGGTTAGGGTTACGGTTAGTGTTATTGTTAGGGTTAGGGTTAGGGTTACGCTTACAGTTAGGGTTAGGTTTAGGGTTAGGTGTAGGGTTACGGTTAGGGTTAGGGTCATTAGGGTCAGGGTTAGGGTCAGGGTTAGGGTTAGGGCTTAGGGTTAGGTTTTAGTGTTTGTGTTAGGGGTTAGGGTTGTGGTTAGGGTTAAAGGTTAGGGTTAGGTTTAGGGTTAGGGGTTAGGTTTAGGGTTAGGGTTAGGGCTAGGGCTAGGGTTAGGGTTATGTTTGGGCTTAGGCTTAGGGTTAGGGTTACGGTCATAAGTGATAGCGTTAGGGTTAGAGGTTAGGGTTAGAGTTAGGGGTTTCTGTTAGGGTATAGGGGTTAGGGTTACGGTTATGGTTAGGGTTACGGTCATTAGGGTTAGGGTTAGGGTTAGGGTTACAGTTAGGGTTAGGGTTACGGTTAGGGTTAGGGTTAGGTTTACGGTCATTAGGGTTAGGGTTACGCTTATGTTTAGGGATAGGATTACGTTTAGGGTTAGGGTTAGGGTTAGGGTTTGGGTTAGGGGTTAGGGTTAGGGTTAGGGGTTAGTGTTAGGTCATTAGGGTTAGGTTTAGGGTTAGGGTTAGGATTTGGGTTAGGGTTAGGGTTAGTGTTAGGGTTTAGGGTTAGGATTAGGGGTTAGGGTTAGGTTAGGGTTAGGGTTTAGGTTTAGGTTTTGGGCTTAGGGTTAGGTTAGGGTTAGGGTTAGCGGCCTTTAGGGTTAAGGTTAGGGTTAGCGGTTAGGGTTAGGTTTTGTGTTAGGTTTAGGGTTAGTGTTAGAGGCCATTAGGGTTAGGGTTAGGGTTAGGGTTAAGGTTGGGGTTAGGTTTAGGGTTAGGGTTGGGGTTAGGGTTAGGGGTTAGGGCTAGGGTTATGTGTTAGGGTTAGGGGTTATGTTTATGGTTAGGGTGTAGGGGTTAGTGTTAGGGTTAGGGCGCCATTAGGGTTAGGGTTAGGGGTTAGGGGTTAGGGGTTAGGGTTAGGGTCAGGGTTAGGGGTTAGGATTAGGGGTTGGGGTTAGGGTTAGGGTGTAGGGGTTAGGGTTAGGGCGCCATTAGGGTTAGGGTTAAGGTTAGGGGTTAGGGGTTAGGGTTAGGGGTTATGGTTTAGGGTTAGGGTCAGGGTTAGGGGTTAGGGTTAGGGGTTAGGGCAAGGGTTATGATTAGGGTTAGGGTTAGTGTTTAGGGTTAGGGTTAGGGTTAGGTTTACGGTCATTAGGGTTAGGGTTACGCTTATGTTTAGGGATAGGATTACGTTTAGGGTTAGGGTTAGGGTTAGGGTTAGGGTTTGGGTTAGGGGTTAGGGTTAGGGTTAGGGGTTAGTGTTAGGTCATTAGGGTTAGGTTAAGGGTTAGGGTTAGGATTTGGGTTAGGGTTAGGGTTAGTGTTAGGGTTTAGGGTTAGGGTTAGGGGTTAGGGTTAGGTTAGGGTTAGGGTTTAGGTTTAGGTTTAGGGGTTAGGGTTAGGTTAGGGTTAGGGTTAGCGGCCTTTAGGGTTAAGGTTAGGGTTAGCGGTTAGGGTTAGGTTTTGTGTTAGGTTTAGGGTTAGTGTTAGAGGCCATTAGGGTTAGGGTTAGGGTTAGGGTTAAGGTTGGGGTTAGGTTTAGGGTTAGGGTTAGGGTTAGGGTTAGGGTTAGGGGTTAGGGCTAGGGTTATGTGTTAGGGTTAGGGGTTATGTTTATGGTTAGGGTGTAGGGGTTAGTGTTAGGGTTAGGGCGCCATTAGGGTTAGGGTTAGGGGTTAGGGGTTAGGGTTAGGGTCAGGGTTAGGGGTTAGGATTAGGGGTTAGGGTTAGGGTTAGGGTGTAGGGGTTAGGGTTAGGGTTAGGGCGCCATTAGGGTTAGGGTTAAGGTTAGGGGTTAGGGGTTAGGGTTAGGGGTTATGGTTTAGGGTTAGGGTCAGGGTTAGTGGTTAGGTTTAGGGGTTAGGACAAGGGTTATGATTAGGGTTAGGGTTAGTGTTTAGGGTTAGGGTTAGGGTTTAGGGTTAGGGTTACGGTCATTAGGGTTAGGGTTACCGTTATGTTTAGGTTTAGGGTTAGGTTTAGGCTTACGGTTAGGTTTAGGGTTAGGGTTAGGTTTACGGTTACGGTTACGGTTAGGGTTAGGGTTTGGTTTAGGGTTAGGGTTACGGTTAGGGTTACCCTCATTAGGGTTAGGGTTAGGCGTTAGGTTTAGTGTTAGGGTTAGGGGTTGGGTTTACGGTTAGGGTTACGGTTAGGGTTATGGTTAGGGTTAGGGTTACGTTTAGAGTTAGTGTTACGATTACGGTTAGGTATAGTTTTAGGGTTAGGGTTAGGGTTACGGTTAGGGTAAGGGTTAGGGTTAGGGTTACGGTTAGGGTTAGGGTTTAGTGTTAGGGTTACAGTAATTAGGGTTAGGGTTAGGTTTACGGTTAGCGGTTAGGGTTAGGGTTAGGGTTTCGGTTTCGGTTACGGTTAGGGTTAGGGCTAGGGGTTAGGGCTAGGTTTACGGTTAGGGTTAGGGTTACGGTAAGGTTTAGGGTTAGGGTTAGGGTTACGGTCATTACGGTCAGGGTTAGGGTTAGGGTCACGGACATTAGGGTTAGGGTTAGGGTTACGGTTAAGGTTAGGGTTACAATTAGGATTAGGGTTAGGGTTAGTGTTAAGGTTGGGGTTAGGTTTAGGGTTAGGGTTAGGGGTTGGGTTTACGGTTAGGGTTAGGGTTACGGTTAGGGTTATGGTTATGGTTAGGGTTACATTTAGAGTTAGTGTTACGGTTACGGTTAGGGTTAGTTTTAGGGTTAGGGTTAGGGGTATGGTTAGGGTAAGGGTTAGGTTTAGGGTTACGGTTAGGGTTTAGTGTTAGGGTTACAGCAATTAAGGTTAGGGTTAGGTTTACGGTTAGTGGTTAGGGTTAGGGTTTCGGTTACGGTTAGGGTTAGGGCTAGGGTTAGGGCTAGGTTTACGGTTAGGGTTAGGGTTACGGTAAGGTTTAGGGTTAGGTTTAGGTTTACGGTCATTGCGGTTAGGGTTAGGGTTAGGGTTACGGCCATTAGGGTTAGGGTTAGGGTTACGGTTAAGATTAGGGTTACAATTAGGGTTACAATTAGGGTTAGGCTTAGGGTTACTGTTACGGTCATTAGTGATAGCCTTAGGGTTAGGGGTTAGGGTTATGGTTAGTGGTTTGTGTTAGGGTTAGTGGTTAGAGTTAGGTTTAGGGTTAGGGTTTGAGGCCATTAGGGTTACGGTTAGGGTTAGGGGTTAGGGTTAGGTTCAGGGTTAGGGGTTAGGGCAAGGGTTATGATTAGTGTTAGGGTTAGGGTTTAGGGTTAGGGTAACGGTCATTAGGGTTAGGGTTAGGGTTACGCTTATGTTTAGGTTTAGGGTTAGGTTTAGGCTTACGGTTAGGTTTAGGGTTAGGGTTAGGGTTACGGTTACGGTTAGGGTTAGTGTTTTGTTTAGGGTTAGGGATACGGTTATGGTTACCCTCATTAGGTTTAGGGTTAGGGTTAGGTGTTAGGGTTAGGGTTAGGGTTTGTGTTAGAGTTAGGTTTAGGGTTAGGGTTATAGGCCATTAGGGTTAGGGTTAGGGTTAAGGTTGGGGTTAGGTTTAGGGTTAGGGTTAGGGTTGGGGTTAGGGCTTAGGGTTAGGGTTATGGGTTAGGGGTTATGGTTAGGGTTAGTGTGTAGGGGTTAGGGTTAGGGCGCCATTAGTGTTAGGGTTAAGGTTAGGGGTTAGGTGTTAGGGTTAGGGTTAAGGGTTAGGGTTTAGGGTTAGGGTTAGGGTTTAGCGTTAGGGTTACGGTCATTAGGGTTAGGGTTACGGTTATGTTTAGGTTTAGTGTTAGGTTTAGGCCTACGGTTAGGTTTAGGGTTAGGGTTACGGTTACGGTTAGGGTTAGGGTTTGGTTTAGGGTTAGGGTTAGGGTTAGGGTTACCCTCATTATGGTTAGGGTTAGGTGTTAGGTTTAGTGTTAGGGTTAGGGTTAGGGGTTGGGCTAACGGTTAGGGTTAGGGTTAGGGTTACGGTTAGGGTTAGGGTTAGGGTTACGTTTAGAGTTAGTGTTACGGTTACGGTTAGGGTTAGTTTTAGGGTTAGGGTTAGGGTTATGGTTAGGGTAAGGGTTAGGATTACGGTTAGGGTTTAGTGTTAGGGTTACAGTAATTAGGGTTAGGGTTAGGTTTACGGTTAGCGGTTAGGGTTAGGGTTTCAGTTACAGTTAGGGTTAGGGCTAGGGTTAGGGGTTAGGGCTAGGTTTACAGTTAGGGTTAGGGTTAGGGTTACGGTAAGGTTTAGGGTTAGGGTTAGGTTTACGGTCATTACGGTCAGGGTTAGGGTTAGGGTTACGGACATTAGGGTTAGGGTTAGGGTTACGGTTAAGGTTAGGGTTACAATTAGGGTTAGGGTTAGGTTTGGGGTTAGGCTTAGGGTTAGGGTTACTGTTACGGTCATTAGTGATAGCGTTAGGGTTAGGGTTATGGTTAGTGGTTTTTGTTAGGGTTAGGGGTTAGGGTTATGGTTAGGCTTAGGGTTACGGTCATTAGGGTTAGCGTTAGGGTTAGGGTTACGGTTAGGGTTAGGGTGAGGGTTATCGTCATTAGGGTTAGGGTTAGGGTTATGGTTATTGTTAGGGATAGGGTTACGGTTAGTGTTAGGGTTAGGCTTAAGGTTAGGTTTAGGGTTAGGGTTAGGGTTACGGTTACGGTTAGGGTTTGGTTTAGGGTTAGGGTTACGATTAGGATTAGGGTAACGGTTAGGGTTAGGGTTAGTGTTGTGGTCATTAGAGGTAAGGTTAGGGTTATAGTTAGGTTTAGGGGTTAGGGTTAATCTTAGGGTTAGGGTTAGGGTTACAGTTATTAGGGTTAGGGTTAGGGTTTGGGGTTAGGTTTAGTGTTTGGGTTAGGGTTAGGGGTTAGGGTTACGGTTAGTGTTATGGTTAGGGTAAGGCTTACGGTTAGGGTTACGGTTAGGGTTTGGGTTAGCGTTAGGGTGATGCTTACCGTTAGGGTTAGGTTTAGGGTTAGGTGTAGGGTTATGGTTAGGGGTAGGGTCATTAGGGTCAGGGTTAGGGTCAGGGTTAGTGTTAGGGGTTAGGGTTAGGCATTAGGGTTAGGGTTAGGGGTTTGTGTTAGGGTTAGGTTTAGGGTTTGGGTTGGTTTAGGGTTTAGGGTTAGGCTTAGGGTTAGGGTTTAGGGTTAGGGGTTAGTGTTAGGGTTTGCATTAGGTTTAGGGGTTATGGTTAGGAGTTAGGGTTAGTGTTAGGGTTAGGGTTAGGTTTACGGTTAGGGTTAGGGTTACGGTTTAGGGCTAGGGTTAGGGGTTATAGTTAGGGTTAGGGTCATTAGGGTTAGGGTCATTAGGGTTAGGGTTAGGGTTAGGGTTAGGGTTAGTGGTTAGGGTTAGGGTTAGGATCAGGGGTCTGGGTTAGGGGTTTGGGTTAGGGTTAGGGGTTAGGGTTAGGGTTAGAAGACACAGATATTATAAATTACAGTGATGTCAAAATAGACAGAGACGACACAGACGACAGACATTCTAAATGAAAAAGATGTCACAATAGACATAGCTGGCATTGACGACAGACTTTTTAAATGAGAGTGATGTCACAATAGTCAAAGACGACACATATGACACAGACATTGTAAATGAAAATTATATAAAGAAACGTAAAAATGATACAGGCGACTCAGATATTATACATGAAAATGATGTCAAAATAGACACAGATGACACAGACGACTGTCATTCTAAGTGAAAAAGATGTCACAATAGACACAGACAACACAGACGACAAAGATGACACATTACACAGCCATTATAAATGACAATGATGTAAAAATAGACACACAACACAGACGACAATGACATTATAAATAAAAATGATGTCAAAACAGACACAGACAACACAGAAATTTGAAATGAAAATGATGTCACAATAGACAAAGATGACACAAAAGACACAGACTTTATAAATGAAAATGATGTCACAGTAGACACAGACGACACAGACATTATAAATGAAAAGGATATCAAAATTTATACAGACAACACAGATGACAGACATTATAAAAGGAAATGATGTCACAATAGAAAAAGACAACACAGACATTACAAAATGACAATGACGACAAACTAGAAACAGATGACAGAGAAGACACAAACAATGACAATGATGTTACAAAAGACACAAACAATACAGACGACACAGCACAGACATTATAGATGAAAATAATGTCACAATAGACACAGACGACAGACATTACAAAGGACAATGAGGTCACAATAGACAGAGACGACACAGACGACACAGATGACAAAGACATTATTAATTAAAATGATATCATAAAGTACACAGACGACACAGACATTATAAATGACAAAGATGTCACAATAGACAGTCGACACAGACGTTATAAATGACAACGATGTCACAATAGACCAGACGACACAGTCATTACAAATAACTATAATGTCACAATATACACAGATGACACAGACCACAGAGATATTATAAATGACAATGATTTCACAATAGACACAGACGACACAGAATACACAGACATTATAAATGACAATGATGTCACAATAGACACAGACGACAAGACGACATAGACATTAGAAATGAAAATGATGTCACAATAGACACAGACGACACACACATTATAAATGACAGTGATGACAAAATACATACAGATGACAGAAAATACTGTCATTATAAATGACAATGATATCGCAATAGATACAAACAACTCAGACGACACAGACGTTATAAATGACAGTGATATCAAAATAGACATAGACGACACAGATGACACTGATATTATAAATGACAATGATGTCAAAATAGACACCGATGACACAGACATTATAAATGGCAATGATGTGACAAGACACACAGATGACACACATGAAACAGACATTAAAAATGACAACGATATCACAATAGACACAGACGATACAGACGACAGAGATGACACAAACAACACAAAAACTATAAAAGACAATGATGTCGCAATAGACACTGACAGTACAGATGACAAAGTCATTATAAATTAAAATGATGTCACAATAGACATGGAAGACACAGACGACACAGACATTATAAATGACAAGGATGTCACAAGAGACACAGATGACACAGATGTTATACATGAATATGATGCCAAAATGCACACAGACGACACAGACACAGACATTATACATGACAATGATATCACAATAGACACAGACGACAAAGACATTTTAAATGACAACGATGTCACCATAGACAAAGATGACACAGACGACACAGACATTACAAACGACAATGATGTCACAATAGACACAGAAGACACAAACGACACAGACATAAATCACTGATGTCAAAATATACAGAGAGGGCAAAGAAAGTATAAATGATAATGATGTCAAAATAGACACAGACGACACAGACAACAGAGATGACACAGACATTATTAACAAAAATGATGTCAAAATACACACAGACGACACAGATTACACAGACATTAAAAATGATAATGATTTCATAATAGACACAGACAACACTAGACATAGACAACAGCTTTGTCTAGAAAGCTGCCTGGAGGAGATGTCTAGAAAGCTGCCTGGAGGAGAGGGACCTGGGGGTGTTGGTTGACAGCCGACTGAATATGAGCCAGCAGTGTGCCCAGGTGGCCAAGAAGGCCAATGGCATCTTGGCTTGTATCAGAAACGGCGTGACCAGCAGGTCCAGGGAGGTTATCCTCCCTCTGTACTCGGCACTGGTGAGACCGCTCCTCGAATACTGTGTTCAGTTCTGGGCCCCTCACCACAAGAAGGATGTTGAGGCTCTGGAGAGAGTCCAGAGAAAAGCAACAAAGCTGGTGAAAGGGCTGGAGAACAGGCCTTATGAGGAGCGGCTGAGAGAGCTGGGGTTGTTTAGCCTGGAGAAGAGGAGGCTGAGGGGTGACCTCATTGCTCTCTACAACTACCTGAAAGGACGTTGTAGAGAGGAGGGTGCTGGCCTCTTCTCCCAAGTGACAGGGGACAGGACAAGAGGGAATGGCCTCAAGCTCCGCCAGGGGAGGTTTAGGCTAGACGTTAGGAAAAAATTCTTTACAGAAAGGGTCATTGGGCACTGGAACAGGCTGCCCAGGGAGGTGGTTGAGTCACCTTCCCTGGAGGTGTTTAAGGCACGGGTGGACGAGGTGCTGAGGGATATGGTTTAGTGTTTGGTAGGAACGGTTGGACTCGGTGATCCGGTGGGTCTCTTCCAACCTGGTTATTCTGTGATTCTGTGATTCTGTGAACACAGACATTATAAATGAGAATGATGTCACAATAGACACAGACAGCACAGATGACACAGTTTTAAAAGACAAGAGAGACATTATAAATGACAATGATTTCAAAATAGAAACAGACGCCACAGACCACACAAAGGACACAGACAACACAGATAACAAAGACGTTATAAATGAAAATGATGTCACAATAGACACAGAAGACACAGACATATTAAATGACAATGCTGTCACCATAGACAATCATGACACAGACGCCACAGACATTACTAATGACAATGATGTCACAACAGACACAGAATACACAGATGACAAAGATATTATAAATGACTATGATGTCGTAATAGAGAAAGACCACACACATGATACAGTCATTATAAATAACAATGATGTCACATTAGACACAGATGACACAGAAGATAAACACAAAATAAATGAAAATGATGTCACGATAGACACAGACGACACAGACACATTTAAATATCGATGTCACAATGGACACAGATGACACAGATATTATAAATGAAAAAGATATCTCAGTAGACACAGACGATACAGAAGACACAGAGATTATAAATGACAATGTTGTCAAAATAGACACAAAAAATACAGACATTGTAAATGAAAATGATGTCACAATAGACAAAGACGACACAAACGGCACAGAAGACAAAACCATTATAAATGACAATGATTTCACAATAGACACAGACGGCACAGACATCAGAGACAACACAGACGGTATAAATGACAATGATGTCACAATAGACACAGACAACACAGATGACACAAAAGACACAAAAGACACAGACATTATAAATGACAATTATGGCAAAATAAACACAGACGACACAGACATTATATATGACACTGATGTCAAAATAAACAGAGACAATAGATGACACAGATGACACAGACATAATAAGTTGTAATGATGTCACTATAGACAGAGAAGACAGACGACACAGACTTTATAAATGATAATTATGTAACAATACACTCAGACGATACAGATGACACAGACATTAGAAATGACAATGATGTCACAATAGACACAGATGACAGACATTATAAATGACAATGCTGTAACAATAGACGCAGACGACAGACGAAACTGGAATTATAAATAACAATTATGTAAATATACAAACTGACGATACAGACGACACAAACGACAGTCATTTTTAATGAAAATGACGTCACAATAGACACAGAAGACACAGATATTTTAAATTAAAATGATATCAAAATAGACATAGAGAACAAAGACATTATAAATGACAAAGATGTCACAATAGACACAGAAAACAGAGACGACTGTGAAGACACAGACGTTATAAATGACAAAGATGTCACAATAGATAAAGATGCCACAGACATTATAAATGACAATGATGTCACAATATTCACATACGACACAGACATTATAAATGACAATGATATCAATATACACACATACAACACAGAAAACACAGACATTATAAATGACAATATCACAATAGACACAGACGACACAAACTACACAGGCAACACAGATATTATAAAAGAAAATTATGTCACAATAGACACAGAGGATACAGACGATAGAGATGATACAGACCACACAGACGACAGTCATTCTAAATGAAAATGATGTTAAAATAGACACAGAAGAAACAGACGACACAGACATAATAAATGACAATGATGTAACAACAGACAGAGACGACACAGGCGACACAGATATTGTAAGAAAAACTATGTCACAACAGACACAGACATTATAAATGGCAATGACGTCTGAATAGACAAAGACAACAGAGACGACACATACGACACAGACATTATAATTGAAAATGATGTCAAAATAGACACAGACAACACAGACGACTCAGACATTATAAATGACAATGATACCAGAATAGACAGTGACGACACAGACATTATAAAAGACAATTATGTCAAAATACACACAGATGACACAGACATTATAAATTAAAATGATATCACAATAGACATAGACAACAGAGACGACAGAGAGGACACAGACATTATAAATGACAATAATGTCACAATAGACACAGACTATACAGACGATGGATGACAAAGACAGCACAGACAACAAAGTCATTATAAATGAAAATGATTTCACAATAGACAAAGACGACACAGACGACACAGACTACACAGAGTTTATAAGTGACAATGATTTCACAATATGCAAAGGCGACACAAACGACACAGACATTATTAATGAAAATGATGTCACTACAGACACAAATGACACAGACATTATAAATGAAAATGATGTCACTATAGACGTAGACGACAGAAACGACACAGATGACAAAACCGTTATAAATGAAAATGAGGTCACAGTAGACACAGACGAAACAAAGGACACAGACATTATAAATGACAGTGATGTCAATATAGACACAGACAACACAGACATTATACATGACAATGATGTCACAATAAACACAGAGGACACAGACGACAGAGACCACACAGATGAAAAAGCCATTATAAATGAAAAAGATGTCACATTGACAGAGATGACACAGACCTCACTGACATCACAGACATTACGTATAAAAATGACATCTCAATAGACACACATGACACAGACCACACAGACGACACAGACATTATAAATGACAATGATGTAACAACAGTCATAGACGACAGAGACATTATAAATGACATTGATGTCAAAATAGACACAGACGATACAGACTACAAAGACATTATAAATGACGATGTCACAATAGACACAGACAACACAGACGACACAAATGACAAACGACACAGACATTATAAATGACAATTATGGCAAAATAAACACAGACGACACAGACATTATACATGACACTGATGTCACAATAGACACAGACAACAGATGACACAGACGACACAGACATTATAAATGATAATGATGTCACTATAGACATAGACGACACAGACACTCTAAACTACAATGATGTCACAATAGACAAACTAGATAGACAACACATACGACACGGACATTATAAATGACAGTGATGTCACAATATTCACAGACGATACAGATAATTATAAATGACAATGATGTCACAATACAGACAGACAACACAGAAAACACAAACATTATAAATGACAATGATATCACAATAAACACAGATGACACAGACTACACAGGCAACACAGACATTATAAAAGAAAATGATGTCACAATAAACACAGAGGATACAGACGATAGAGACGATACAGACCACACAGACGACAGTCATTCTAAATGAAAATGACGTCAAAATAGACACAGAAGACACAGATAACACAGACATAATAAATGACAATGATGTCACAACAGACAGAGATGAAACAGGCGACACAGATATTGTAAAAAAATGTCACAACAGACACAGACATAAATGACAATGCCATCTGAATAGACACAGACAACACAGACGACACAGACATTATAAATGACAATGATATCAGAATAGACACCGACAACACAGACGTTATAAATAACAATGATATCACAATATTCACAGATGACACAGAAAACAGACATTATAAATTATAATAATATCAGAATAGACACAGACAACACAGATGACACAGACATTATAAATGACAATTATGTCACAATAGACACAGATGACACAGACATTATAAATGACAGTGATATCACGATATTCACAGGCGACTCATATGACACAGACATTATAAAAGAAAATGATGTCAGAATAGACACCAAAGACACAGACATTATAAATGAAAATGATATCACAATAGACACAGATGACAGAGACGACACTGACAACACAGACATTATAAATGACAATGCCGTCTGAATAGACACAGACAACACAGATGACACAGACGACAAAGACTTTATAAATGAAAATGATGTCACAATAGACACAGAAGACACAGACGATATAGACGACAGAGACATGAATGACAATGATGTCACAGAGGACACAGATATTATAAATTACAATGATGTCCCAATAGACACAGACGACACAGGCATTATAAATGACAATGATGTCACAATAGACACAGACGACAAGGAAATTATAAATGGTAACGATTTCACAGTAGACACAGACGACACAGATTACAAAGACAAGATACATTATAAATGACAAGGATTTCACAGATGACACAGACGACAGACTACACAGACATTATAAATGAGAATGATGTCACAATAGACACAGACGACACAGACATTATATATGACATGGATGTCACAATATACACAGACAGCACAGACGACAGAGATTACAAAGACAAGATACATTATAAATGACAAGGATTTAACAATAGACACAGACGACACTAAAGAAACAACATTATATATGACAATGATGTTACAATAGACAGCTACGACAAATATTATACAGATGACAAAGAAATTATAAATGACGATTTCACAATAGGCAGACCATATCGATGACACAGACATTATAAATGACAATGATGTCACGACAGACACAGATGACACAGAAGACACATATAAAAATGACAATTATGTCACAATATACACAGACGACACAGACGGCAAAGACATTATAAATGACAATTATGTAACAATAGACAGAGAAGATACAGACGACACAGACATTTTTAATGACAATGATGTCACAATATACACAGACAACACAGACGACACAAAGGACACAGACAACACAGATAACTCAGATGACAGATATTATAAATGAAAACGATGTCACAATAGACACAGAAGACACAGACATTTTAAATGACAATGCTGTCACCATAGACAATCATGACACAGATGCCACAGACATTACTAATGACAATGAAGTCACAATAGCCACAGAATACACAGACGACAAAGATATTATAAATGACTATGATGTCACAATAGAGAAAGACCACACAGATAATACAGTCATTATAAATAACATAGATGTCACAATAGACAAAGACGACAGAGACGACACAGACAACACAGATGAAACAGACATTATTAAGGACAATGACCTCAAAATAGAGACAGATGACACAGATGACACAGACACTACAAATGACAATGTCACAATAGACACAGGCGACACACACGACACGTATGATGCAGACAGTGTAAATGATAATGATGTCACAATAGACACAGACGACACAGATATTATATATGACAAGGATGTCACAATAGACACAGACAGCACAGACGACACAGTTGTAAAAGACAAGAGAGACATTATAAGTGACAATGATTTCACAATAGACTCCGACGATACAAACGACACACATATTATAAATTACAATTATGTCATAATAGACGGCGACGACACAGACAGCAGTGTTATTATAAATGACAATGAAGTCCCAATACACACAGAAGACACAGACGATACAGATGACAAAAACATGATAAATGACAATGTCACAATAGACAGACGACACTGACATTATAAATGACAATGATGTCACGATAGACACAGACGACACCGACGACACAGACACTTTTAAATATCGATGTCACAATGGACACAGATGACACAGATATTATAAATAAAAATGATATCTCAGTAGACCAAGATGATACAGAAGACACAGAGATTATAAATGACAATGTTGTCAAAATAGACACAAACAATACAGACATTATAAATGACAATGATATCACAATAGACACAGATGACACAGACAACACAGACATAAATCACAATGATGTCGCAGTCGACACAGACGACACAGCTGACACAGACATTATAAATGGCAACATTGTCAATCTAGACACTGACGACACAGAAGACGCAGACACTATAAATGAAAATGATGTTACAATAGACAAAGACGACACAGAGGACAGAGACGAAACAGACAATATAAATGACAACGACGTAACAATAGACACGGACGACACAGACGACACAGACATTATAAATGAAGATCATGTAACAATAGACACAGAAGACACAGAGGACACAGACTTTATGAATGACAAAGATGTCATAATATACAAAGACGACACAGAAGACATCGACATTATAAATTACAATGATGTCACAATAGACACAGAAGACACAGACATTATAAATGACACTGATGTCACCATAGACACAGACGACAGAGACAACACAGATGACACAGTCATGTTAATTAAGAGTGATACCACAATAGATACAGAAAACAGATGACACAGAAGACATAGAGGAAACAGACGACAGAGACGACAGAGACGTTATAAATGAAAATGATGTCACGATAGACATAGACGACTAAGACGACACATATGACACAGACATTATAAGTGAAAGTGATGTCACAATTGAAACAGAAAACACAGAGGACAAAGAGGATACAGACGACACAGATATTATAAATGACAATGGTATCACAATAGACACAGATGACACAGATTACACAGTCATTATATATTACACTTAAGTCAAAACAGACAGAGAAGACAAAGATATTTAAAAAGACAATAATGTCACAATATACACAGACGACACGGATATTATAAACGTCAAAGATGTCATAATAGACACTGACGACACAGACGACAGAGATATTATTATTGACAATGATGCCACAATAGACACAGACGACGCAGATGACACAGGCATTATAAATGTCTATGATGTCATAACAGACACAGAAACACAGACGACACAGACATTATAAATAACGAAGTTGTCACAATAGACACAGACAACAGAGACTTTTTAAATGACAATAATGTCTCTATGTACACAGACGACACAGAAGAAAAAGACATAATAAATGTCAATGATGTCACAATAGACACAACAGACACAGACGACACAGACATTATAAAATAGAATGATTCCCAAAAAGACAACAACACAGACTACACAGACGACACAGACATTATAAATGACAATGATGTCACAATAGAAAAAGATGACACATACGAAAAAGACATTATAAATGACAGTGATGTCACAATAGACACAGACGACACAGACATTATAAATGACAATGATGTCACAATAGACACAGACGACACAGACCAAACAGATATAATAAATGACAATGAAATTCAGAATATACACAGACGACACAGATGACACAGACATTATAAATGACACTGATGTCACTATAGACACAGATGACGCAAACATAAATGACAATGATATCACAAAAGACACAGACGACACATACGACAACGACGATAGAGAGGACACAGAAGACACAGACAATGTAAATGATAATGATATCTCAAAAGACAAGGACGACACCGGCGACAAAGACAATATAAATGACAATGCTTTCACAAAAGACACATACAACACAGTCATTATAAATGACAATGATGTCACAATATAAATAGATGACACAAACGACACAGATATTATAAATGACAATAATGCCACAATAGACACAGACAACACAGAAGACATAGGCATCATAAAATAAAAAAATGTCACAATAGACACAGATGACACAGACATTAAAAATGACAATGATGTCACAATTGACACAGAAGACACCGACATTATATACGACAATGATGTCACGCTAGACACAGACGAAACAGACATTAAAAATGACAATGATGACACAATATACAGAGATGACACAGATGACAGACATTAAAAAAGACAAAGTTGTCACATTACACCGAAGACACAGATGACACAGATATTATATATGACAATGATGTCACAATATACACAGAAAACACAGACGACACAGACATTATAAATGATATCGATGTCACAATAGATGCAGACAAGAGACAAGACAGAAGACACTGACATTATTATGACAATGATGTCACAATAGACACAGACAACACAGACGACACAGACAATATAATTGACAATGATGTCACCATAGACAGAGAAGAAAAAGGCGACACAGACGACACAGACTCCACAGACATTAAAAATGACATTGATGTCACAATTGACACAGATGAAACAGATATTATAGATGACAATTATGTCACAATAAACAAAGGTGACACAGACGACACAGAAAACACAAATTATTAATGAGAAGGATTGAACAATAGACACAGAATCACAGACGACACAGACATTATAAATGACAAAGATGTCACAAGAGACACAGATGAAACGACGACACAAGCATTATAAACGACAATGGTGTAACAATAGACACAGACAACACAGACGATATAGAGGACACAGACATATAATACAATGATGTTGCAATAATCACAGATGACACAGACAACACAGACATTACTAATAAAATTAATTCCAATAGACATAGACGATAGAGACGACACGCATGACACAGACATAAATTAAAACGATGTCACAATAGATACAGATGACACAGACGACACAGACATTATAAATTACAATGATTTCAAAATAGACTCAGACAACACAGACATCACAGACGACACAGTATAAATTACAAAGATGTCACAATAGACACAAACAACACAGACAACAACGATAGAGATGAGGCAGATGAAACAGACATTAAAAATCACAATGAAGTCACAATAGACACAGACGACACAGACATTATAAATGACAATGATGTCACAATTGACACAGACGTAACAGAGGATACAGACCACACAGAAGACAGACGACACAGATATTATAAATGACAATGATGTTCACAATATACACAGACGACACAGACGACACAGGCATTATAAATTACAAAGATGTCACAATACACACGGACGACACAAACGACACAGACATAAGCGACAATGATGTCACAATAGACACAGATGACAAAGACGACACAGACATTATAAATCACAATGATTACACAGACGACACAGACATTATAAATCAAAATGATGTCACAATATACACAGATGACACAGACGACACAGACATTAAAATGACAGTGATGTCACAATTGACACAGACGTCACAGAGGATACAGAGCACACAGAAAACAGACGATACAGATATAATAAATGACAATGATATTCACAATAGACACAGATGACACAGGCGACACAGACATTATAAATGACAATGATGTCACAGTAGACACAGACGACACAAACTACACAGGCAACACAGATATTATAAAAGAAAATTATGTCACAATAGACACAGAGGATACAGACGATAGAGATGATACAGACCACACAGACGACAGTCATTCTAAATGAAAATGATGTTAAAATAGACACAGAAGAAACAGATGACACAGACATAATAAATGACAATGATGTAACAACAGACAGAGACGACACAGGCGACACAGATATTGTAAGAAAAACTATGTCACAACAGACACAGACATTATAAATGACAATGACGTCTGAATAGACAAAGACAACAGAGACGACACATACGACACAGACATTATAATTGAAAATGATGTCAAAATAGACACAGACAACACAGACGACTCAGACATTATAAATGACAATGATATCAGAATAGACACCGACGACACAGACATTATAAAAGACAATTATGTCAAAATACACACAGATGACACAGACATTATAAATTAAAATGATATCACAATAGACACAGACAACAGAGACGACAGAGAGGACACAGACATTATAAATGACAATAATGTCACAATAGACACAGACTATACAGACGATGGATGACAAAGACAGCACAGACAACAAAGTCATTATAAATGAAAATGATTTCACAATAGACAAAGACGACACAGACGACACAGACTACACAGAGTTTATAAGTGACAATGATTTCACAATATGCAAAGGCGACACAAACGACACAGACATTACAAATGAAAATGATGTCACTATAGACGTAGACGACAGAAACGACACAGACGACAAAACCGTTATAAATGAAAATGATGTCACAGTAGACACAGATGAAACACAGGACACAGACATTATAAATGATAGTGATGTCAATATAGACACAGACAACACAGACATCATAAATGACAATGATGTAACAACAGTCATAGACGAAAGAGACATTATAAATGACAATGATGTCACAACAGACACAGACCACACAGACATTATAAATGACATTGATGTCAAAATAGACACAGACGAAACATACTACAAAGACATTATAAATGACGATGTCACAATAGATACAGACAACACAGACGACACAAATGACAAATGACACAGACATTATAAATGACAATTATGTCACAATAAAAACAGACGACACAGACATTATAAGTGACAATGATGTCACACTAGACAAAGACTACTCTGATATTTTAAATGACAATGATTTCATAATAACCACAGACGACAGAAACGACAGAGGCGACAGAGACTACACAGACCACAGAGAAAACACAGACAACAGACATTATATATGACAATGATATCACAATATGCACAGGCAAACAGACGACACAGACATTAGAAATGACAGTGGTTTCACAATAGACACAGACGACACAGACATTATAAATGACATTGATGTCACAACAGACAGACGACACAGACATTATAAATGATAATGATGTCAAAATAGACACAGACAACACAGATGTCATTGACATTATATATAAAACCGATGTCAGAATAGACACAGATGACACTGACGACTCAGACGACACAGACTACAGACATTATATATGACAATTAAGTCACAAGAGATACAGATGAAACAGATGACAGAGTTGACACAGACGACAAAGACATTACAAACTACAAAGTTGTCACAATATCACAGACAACTCAAACATGATAAATGACAATGATGTCAGAATAGACCAGACAACACAGAAGACACAGACATTATAAATGACAATGACGTCACAATAGACACAGACGGCACAGACATTATAAATGACAATGATGTCACAATAGACTCAGAATACACAGACATTATAAATGACAATAGTTTCACAGTAGACACAGAATACACGGACATTATAAATGACAATGATGTCGCAATAGACAGACGACACAGATATTATAAATGAAAAGATGTCACAACAGACAAAGACAACAGCGACGACACAGAAATAATCAATGAAAATAATGTCACAATAGACACAGACGACACCAACGACACAGACGTTATAAATTACAATGATGTCACAATAGACACAGATGACACAGACATTAAAAATTAGCATGATGTCACAATAGGCACAGACAACAGAGACCACACAGATATTACATATGACAATGTCACAGTAGACACAGACAACACAGACATTATAAATGAAAATGATGTCACAATAGGCACAGAACACTCAGAAAACAGAATTAATAAATGACAATGAAGTAACAATAGACAAATATGATACAAACGACAGAGATGACACAGACATTATATATTAGAATTATGTCACAATAGAATCAGACGACACAGACAATACAGACATAATTAATGACAATGATGTCACCATAGACAAAAACGACACAGACGGCATAGACGACACAGACATTTTAAATGACAGTGATGACACAATAGACAGAGGCGACACAGGTGACAACGACATTAAAAATGAAAATGATGTCACAACAGACAAAAACGACAGGGGCGACAAGGACGACACAGACATTATAAATGAAAATGATGTCAAAGTACACACAGACGACTCACATGACACACACCACACAGACATTATAAATTACAATGATGTCACAATAGACACAGAAAACACAGAATACACAGACATAATAAATGAAAATTATATCACAATAGACACAGAAGACAGACGACACCGATGAATCAGACGACACAGACGACACAGATATTATAAATTACAATGATGTCAAAATAGACAGAGATGACAAAGACATTATAAATGACAATGATGTCTCAATAGACACAGACGACACAGAAGACACACATAAAAAATGACAATGACATCACAATACACACAGACGACAGAGACGGCAAAGACCTTATAAATGACAATTATGTAACAATAGACACAGAAGATATAGACGACACAGACGACACAGACATTTTTAATGACAATGATGTCACAATAGACACAGACGACAGAAAATATAAATGACAATGTCATAACAATAAACACAGTTGACACAGACGACACAGGCAACACATGCGACAAAATTGCCACAGTTATTATAAATAAAAATGATGTCAAAATAGACAAAGACGACACAGACGAACCAGACATTATAAATGACAATGATGTCACAATAGACAGAGAAGTCACAGAAGACACAGACATCATAAATGACAATGATGTCACAATAGACACTGACGACACTGCATTATAAATGACAATGATATCACAATAGACAGAGAAGTCACAGAAGACACAGACATTATAATTGACAATGATGTCAAAATAGAAACAGATGACACAGACAATATATTATACAATGATGTCACATAAGTAACAGATGACACAGACATAATAAATGACAGTGATGTCACAATAGACAGATGACAGGGATGACATAGATGACACAGATGACACAGACATTATTAATGAAAAAGATGTCACATTAACACAAAAAACACAGACGAAATTGATGACACCGAAGCCACAGACATCATAAATGACAATGATATCACAATAGACAAAAACGACACAGACATAAATGACAGCGATGTCAAAATAGATACAGACGACATAGACGACACAGACATTATTAGTGACAATGATGGCAAAATAGACAAAGACGAGAAAGATGACACAGACAATATATTTGACAATGATGTCACAATACACACAGACGACACAGACGATGCACAAGACACAGACGACAAAGTCATTATAAATGAAAGTGATGACACAATAGACACAGACGACACAGATATTATAAATGACAATGATGTCAAAATAGACACAGACGACAGAGACATAACAAATGACAATGATGTCACAATAGACACAGACACACAGACAATATAAATGAAAATGAGGTCACAATAGACACCCACGACAGACACGACAGAGACATTATAACTGACCATGACGTCATAATAGACAAAGACGACACAGAGGACACAGACATTATAAATGACATAGATTTCAAAATAGACACAGACGCCACAGACGACACAGACAACACAGATGAATTCGATAACACAGACGTTGAAAATGTTGTCACAATAAACACAGACGAAAAAGACAACACAGACGACAGACTCTATAAATGAAAATGATGTCACAACAGACACAGAAGACACAGATGATATAGACGACAGAGACATGAATGACAATGATGTCACCATAGACACAGACATTATAAATTACAATGATGTCACAATAGACACAGACGACAGACTACACAGACATTATAAATGAGAATGATGTCAAAATAGACACAGACGACACAGACATTATATATGACAAGGATGTCACAATAGACAGAGACAACACAGAGGGCAGAGTAATTATAAAAGACAATGACGTCACAATAGACAACTATGACAGAGATGATACAGATTGCAAAGAAATTATAAATGATGATTTCACAATAGACAGACCATATCGAAGACACAGACATTATACAATGATGTCACGACAGACACAGACGACACAGAAGACACATAAAAAATGACAAGGATTTCACAATAGACACAGACGACAGAGACGGCAAAGACATTATAAATGACAATTATGTAACAATAGACACAGAAGATACAGACGACACAGACATTTTTAATGACAATGATGTCACAATATACACAGACAACACAGACGACACAAAGGACACAGACAACACAGATAACTCAGATGACAGATATTATAAATGAAAACGATGTCACAATAGACACAGAAGACACAGACATTTTAAATGACAATGCTGTCACCATAGACAATCATGACACAGACGCAACAGACATTAGTAATGACAATGAAGTCACAATAGCCACAGAATACACAGACGACAAAGATATTATAAATGACTATGATGTCGCAATAGAGAAAGACCACACAGATGATATAGTCATTATAAATAACATAGATGTCACAATAGACAAAGACGACACAGCCAACACTGAGAACACAGATGACACAGACATTATTAATGAAAATGCTGTCAAAATCGAGACAGACGACACAGATGACACAGACACTACAAATGACAATGATGTCACAATAGACACAGACGACACACACGACACATATGATGCAGACAGTGTAAATGATAATGATGTCACAATAGACAAAGACGACACAGTCGAGAGAGGCAACACAGACATTATAAATGAAAATGATGTCACAATAGACACAGACAACAGAAACGACACAGAAGAAAAAAACATTATTAATGAAAATGATATCACAGTAGACACAGACGACACACACGACACAGACATTATAAAAGACAATGATTTCATAGTAGACACAGACGGCACAGACATCAGAGACAACACAGACAGTATAAATGACAATGATGTCCCAATAGACACAAACAACACAGATGACACAGATGACACAAAAGACACAGACATTATAAATAACAATTATGGCAAAATAAACACAGATGACACGGACATTATACATGACACTGATGTCACAATAGACACAGACAACAGATGACACAGACGACACAGACATTATAAATGATAATGATGTCACTACAGACACAGATGACAGACGACACAGAATTTATAACTGAATATTATGTAACAATACACTCAGACGATACAGATGACACAGACATTATAAATGACAATGATGTCACTATAGACATAGACGACACAGACACTCTAAACTACAATGATGTCACAATAGACAAACTAGATAGACAACACATACGACACAGACATTATAAATGACAGTGATGTCACAATATTCACAGACGATACAGACATTATAAATGACAATGATGTCACAATACACACAGACAACACAGAAAACACGAACATTATAAATGACAATGATATCACAATAAACACAGATGACACAGACTACACAGGCAACACAGACATTATAAAAGAAAATGATGTCACAATAAACACAGAGGATACAGACGATAGAGACGATACAGACCACACAGACGACAGTCATTCTAAATGAAAATGACGTCAAAATAGACACAGAAGACACAGATAACACAGACATAATAAATGACAATGATGTCACAACAGACAGAGATGAAACAGGCGACACAGATATTGTAAAAAAATGTCACAACAGACACAGACATAAATGACAATGCCATCTGAATAGACACAGACAACACAGACGACACAGACATTATAAATGACAATGATATCAGAACAGACACCGACGACACAGACGTTATAAATAACAATGATATCACAATATTCACAGATGACACAGAAAACAGACATTATAAATTATTATAATATCAGAATAGACACAGACAACACAGATGACACAGACATTATAAATGACAATTATGTCACAATAGACACAGGCGACTCATATGATGTCAGAATAGACACCAAAGACACAGACATTATAAATGAAAATGATATCACAATAGACACAGACGACAGAGACGACACTGACAACACAGACATTATAAATGACAATGCCGTCTGAATAGACACAGACAACACAGATGACACATACGACACAGACATTATAAATGACAATGATATCAGAATAGACACCGACGACGCAGACGTTATAAATAACAATGATATCGCAATATTCACAGATGACACAGACGACACAGACATTATAATTTACAATGATATCACAACAGACACAGATGACACAGACCTTATAAATGACAATTATGTCACAATAGACACAGAATACACAGACGACAAAGATATTATAAATGACTATGATGTCGTAATAGAGAAAGACCACACAGATGATACAGTCATTATAAATAACATAGATGTCACAATAGACAAAGACGACACAGAAGACAAACACATTATAAATGAAAATGACGTAACAATAGACACAGACGACACAGCCGACACAGACACTACGAATAAAAACGATGTCACAACAGACACAGGCGACACAGATATTATATATCACAAGGATGTCACAATAGACACAGACAGCACAGACGACACAGTTGTAAAAGACAAGAGAGACATTATAAATGACAATGATTTTACAATAGACTCCAACGATACAAACTACACAGATATAATAAATTACAATTATGTCATTATAGACGGCGACGAGACAGACAGCAGAGTTACTATAAATGACAATGATGTCCCAATACACACAGACAACACAGACGATACAGATGACAAAAACATTATAAATGACGATGTCACAATAGACAGACGACACCGAAGACACTGACATTATAAATGACAATGATGTCACGATAGACACAGACGACACCGACGACACAGACACTTTTAAATATCGATGTCACAATGGACACCGATGACACAGATATTATAAATGAAAATGATATCTCAGTAGACACAGACGATACAGATGACACAGACATTATAAAAGACAACGTTTTCAAAATAGACACAAACAATACAGATATTATAAATGACAATGATGTCACAATAGACAAAGACCATACAAACGACACACACATTATTAATGAAAATGATGTCACTATAGACACAGACGACAGAAACGACACAGAAGACAAAACCATTATAAATGAAAATGATTTCACAATAGACACAGACGACACACACGACACAGACATTATAAATGACAATGATGTCACAGTAGACACAGACGACACAGAAATTATACATGACACTGATGTCACAATAAACAGAGACAACACAGATTACACAGACATTATAAATGACAATGATGTCACAATAGACAGACAACTGAGACGACAGAGTCGACACAGACTACAAAGATATTATAAATGACAATTAAGTCACACTAGACACAGACAACACAGACGACACAGAGGACACTCATGTAATAAATGACAATGATGTCACAATAAACACAGATGACGCAGATATCACAGACATTATACATGACAATGATGTCACAATAGACACAGACGACACAGACCACACATCATTATAAATGACAATGATGTCACAATAGACACAGACGGCACAGACCACACAGACAACACATACGACAGAGACATTATAAATGACAAAGATGTCGAAATAGAAACAGAGGACACAGACATTATAAATGAAAATGACGTCACACTAGACACAGACAACACAGACGACACTCGTTAAAAATGACAATGATGTCACAATAAACACAGACGACACATACAACACAGACATTATACATGACAATGATGTCACAATAGACACAGACGACACAGAGGACAGAGGACAGAGACGAGATATGCAAGAAAGACGTTAAAGAAAAAGTAATCACAATAGAAACAGACGTCACAGACGACACATACATTAAAAATGACAATGATGTCACAATAAACACAGACAACAAAGACATTATAAATGACAATTATGTCACAATAGACACAGACGACATAGGCATTATAAATAACAATGTTGTCACAATAGACACAGACGACACAGAAGACAGATATTATAAATGACGAAGATGTCACAATAGTCTCAGACAACAGAGACAAGAGAGGAAACAGACGACACAGATATTATATATGGCAATGATGTCACAATAGACACAGACACACAGACAATAGAAATGGAAATGTTGTCACAATAGACACCCACGACAGAGACAACACAGACATTATAACTGACCATGATGTCATAATAGACACAGACGACACAGACATTATAAATGAAAATGTTGTGAAAATAAACACAGACGACACAGACATCATAAATGAAAATGATGACACAATAGACAGAGATGACACAGACAGTGATATAATAAATGAAAATGATGTCACAATAGAAACAGCTGACACAGACGACAAAGACTTTATAGACGACAATGATGTCATTATAGACACAGAAGACACAGACATTATAAAAGACAATGTTGTCACAATAGACAGAGACGACAGACTACAGAGACATTATAAATGACAATGATATCACACAGACAACACAAACGACACAAACATTATTAGTGACATGCATATCAAAATAGACACAGAAGTCACAGAGGACACAGAAATTATAAATGACATAGATTTCAAAATAGACACAGACGCCACAGACGACACAGACAATACAGATGAACTCGATGACACAGACGTTGAAAATATTGTCACAATATACACAGACGACAAAGACTGAAATGAAAAAGATGTCACAACAGACACAGAAGACAGACGATATAGACGACAGAGGCATGAATGACAATGATGTCACCATAGACACAGACAACACAGAGGACACAGATATTATAAATTAAAATGATGTCACAATAGACCCAGAAGACACAGACGACAAAGACATAAATGAAAATGATGACACAATATACATAGAAGACAAAGAAATTATAAATGATAATGATGTAACAATAGACACAGATGACACAGACGACACAGACATTATAAATGACTATGATGTCGCAACAAAGACCACACAGATGACACAGTCATTATAAATGACAATGCTGTCACAATAGACACAGATGACAGACAACACAGATGACAAAGACATTATTAACAACAATGATGTCAAAATACACACAGACGACACAGATTACACAGACATTAAAAATGATAATGATGTCACAATAGACACAGACGACAGACATTATAAACGAGAATGATGTCACAGACAATACAGACGACACAGATTACAAAGACGAGAGACATTATAAATGACAACGATGTCAAAATAGATACTATGACACAGATGATACAGATGACAAAGAAATTATAAATGTCGATTTCACAATAGACAGACCACATCGAAGACACAGACATTATAAATGACAATGATGTCACAAAAGACACAGACGACACAGAAGACACACATATAAAATGAAAATGATGTCACAATATACACAGACGACAGAGAAGGCAAAGACATTATAAATGACAATTATGTAACAATAGACACAGAAGATACAGACGACACAGACATTTTTAATGAAGAGGATGTCACAATATACACAGACAACACAGATGACAAAGACATTATAAATGACAATGGTTTCAAAATAGACACAGACACCACAGACGACTCAAAGGATACAGACAACACAGATAACTCACATGACACAGACGTTATAAATGAAAATGATGTCACAATAGACACAGAAGACACAAACGATACAGACGACAGAGACATGAATGACAATGATGTCACCATAGACACAGACGACACAGAGGACACAGATATTAAAAATTACAATGATGTCACAATAGACACAGACGACACTGATATTATATACGACAAGGATGTCACAAAAGACAAAGACAGCACAGACGACACAGTTGTGAAAGACAAGAGAGACATTATAAATGACAATGATTTCACAATAGACTCCAACGATACAAAAGATACACATATTATAAATTACAATTATGTCATAATAGACAGCGACGACACAGACGGCAGAGTTATTATAAATGACAATGATGTCCCAATACACACAGACGACACAGACGAGACAGATGACAAAAACATGATAAATGACGAATTCACAATAGACAGACGACACCGAAGACACTGACATTATAAATTACAATGACGTCACAATAGACACAGATGACACAGACACTTTTAAATATCGATGTCACAATGGACACAGATGACACAGATATTATAAATGAAAATGATATCTCAGTAGACACAGACGATACAGAAGACACAGACATTATAAATGACAACGTTGTCAAAATAGACACAAACAATACAGACACTATAAATGACAATGATGTCACAGTAGACAAAGACGACACAGACATCAGAGACAACACAGACAGTATAAATGACAATGATGTCCCAATAGACACAGACAACACAGAAGACAAACATGACACAAAAGACACAGACATTATAAATGACAATTATGGCAAAATAAACACAGACAACAAAGACATTATACATGACACTGATGTCACTATAAACAGAGACGACAGAGATGACACAGACATTATAAATGACAGTGATGTCACAGTAGACACAGAAGATTGAGACGACAGAGATGACACAGACATTATAAATGACTGTGATGTCACAGTAAACACAGAAGACTGAGACGACAGAGTCAACACAGACTACAAAGATATTATAAATGAAAATTAAGTCACACTAGACACAGATAACTCAGACAACACAGACGACACTCAAGTAATAAATGACAATGATGTCACAATATACAGAGACGACACAAACGTCAAAGACATTATAAATGACAATGATGTCATAAAAGACACAAACGACACAAACATTAAAAATTACAATATTTTCACAACGGACACAGACGACACAGACATTATAAATGACAATAATGTCACAATAGTCATAGACGACACAGACATTATAAAGGACAATGATGCCACAATAGACAATGACGACACAGACGACACAGACATGGTAAATGAAAATAATGTCACAACAGACACAGACGATACACACATTATAAATGACAAGGATGTCACAATAGAGACAGATGACACAGACATCACAGACATTATAAATGACAACGATGCCACAATAGACACACACAACACATTTTATAAATGATAATTATGTAACAATAGACACATACGATACAGACGACAGAGACTACAAAGACACTATAAATGGAAATGATATCAAACTAGACACAGTCGACAGAGACAACACAGACATTATAAATGACAATGATGTCGCAATAGACACAGATGACAAAGAAGACAGAGACGACACAGACAACAAAGACATTATTAATGAAAATGGTGTCACAATAGACACAGACAACACAAACTTTATAAATTACAATGATGTGGAAATAGACACTGAAGACAGACATTATAAATGACAACGATGTCACAATAGACACAGACGACACAGATGACACAGACATTGTAAATGAATATGATGTCACAATAGACACAGACGTCACAGACATTGTAAATGAAAATAATGTCAATATAGACACAGACGACACAGAAATTATAAATGAGAATGAGGTCAAAATTGACACAGACGACACAGACATTATAAATGACAGTGATAGCAAAATAGACATAGACCACACAGATGACACTGATATTGTAAATGACAATGATGTCAAAATAGACACCGATGACACAGACATTATAAATGGCAATGATGTGACAAGACACACAGATGACACACATGACACATTAAAAATGACAACGATATCACAATTGACACAGACGATACAGACGACAGAGATGACACAAACAACACAGACACTGTAAAAGACAATGATGTCGCAATAGACACTGACAGTACAGATGACAAAGTCATTATAAATTAAAATGATGTCACAATAGACATGGACGACCCAGACATTATAAATGACAATTATGTCACAAGAGACACAGATGACACAGACGTTATACATGACAATGATGCGAAAGTAGACACAGACGACACAGACACAGACATTATAAATGAAAACGATGTCACAATAGACACAGATGACAAGGACGACTCAGAAGACAGAGATATTATAAAGGAAAATGATGTCACTATATTCACAGACGACACAGACACTATAAATGACAGTGATGTCATAATAGACATAGACGACACAGACAACACAGACACTATAGACTACAATGATGTCACAATAGACAGACTAGAAAGACGACACAGACGACAGACATTATAAATGACGATGTCGCAATCGACACAGACGACAGACGTTATAATGACAATGATGTCGCAATCGACACAGACGACACAGATGACAGACATTATAAATGACAATAATGTCACAATATTCACAGGCCAATGGCATCTTGGCTTGTATCAGAAATGGTGTGACCAGCAGGTCCAGGGAGGTTATTCTCCCTCTGGACTCGGCACTGGTGAGACCGCTCCTTGAATCCTGTGTTCAGTTCTGGGCCCCTCACCACAAGAAGGATGTTGAGGCTCTGGAACGGGTCCAGAGAAGAGCAACAAAGCTGGTGAAGGGGCTGGAGAACAGGCCTTATGAGGAGCGGCTAAGAGAGCTGGGGTTGTTTAGCCTGGAGAAGAGGAGGCTGAGGGGTGACCTCATTGCTCTCTACAACTACCTGAAAGGAGGTGGTAGAGAGGAGGGTGCTGGCCTCTTCTTCCATGTGACAGGGGACAGGACAAGAGGGAATGGCCTAAAGCTCCGCCAGGGGAGGTTTAGGCTAGACGTTAGGAAAAAACTCTTTACAGAAAGGGTCATTGGGCACTGGAACAGGCTGCCCAGGGAGGTGGTTGAGTCACCTTCCCTGGAAGTGTTTAAGGCACGGGTGGATGAGGTGCTGAGGGATATGGTTTAGTGTTTGATAGGAAGGGTTGGACTTGATGATCCGGTGGGTCTCTTCTAACCTGGTTATTCTGTGATTCTGTGATTCTGTGACATTATAAATGACAATAGACACAGACGACACAGAAAACAGAGACGACACAGACATTGTAAATTAAAATTATGTCATAACAGACACAGAGGACACAGACATAATAAATGAAAATGCCGTCTGAATACACAGACAACACAGACAGCATGGACAACACAGAGATTTTAAATGACAATGATGTCACAATAGAAACAGACGACACAGATATTATAAATGACAACGATGTTTCGATACACACAGACGACACAAACAACTCAGACATTATAAATGACAATGATATCAAAATAGACACAGACGGCACCGACGACAGACTACACAGAAAACACTGACATTATAAATGACAAAGATGTCACAATAGACACAGAGGATACAGATGACACAGATATTGTAAATGAATATGATGTCACAATAGACACAGACGTCACAGACATTGTAAATGAAAATAATGTCACAACAGACAAAGACAACACAGACATTATAGATGACAATGATCTCAAAATAAACACAGACGACACAGAAATTATAAATGAGAATGAGGTCAAAATTGACACAAACGACACGGACATTATAAATGACAATGATGTCACAATAAACACAGACGACACACCAGTTACAGACATTATAAATGACAATGATGTCACAATAGACTCTGACGACAGAGACAACACAGACATTATAAATGAAAAAGTTGGCACAATAGACATAGACGACAAAGACGACACAGAAGAAACAGACATTATATAAGGCAATGATGTCACAATAGACACAGACGACAAAGACATTATAAATGACAATAGATTCTCAATAGGAACAGACGACACAGACATGATAAATAACAATGATGTCACAATAGACACAGACATTATAAATGACAATGATGTCACAATAGATACAGATGTCACAGACAACACAGATGACAGATATTTTATATGACAATGATGTCTCAATAGACAGAGACGACACAGACAACACAGACATTATAAATTACACTGATGTAACAATAGACACAGATGTCAAAGACAACACAGACGATACAGATGACACCGAGGAAACAGACATTATAAATAAAAATGATGTCACAATAGACACAGATGGCACAGAAGACACAGACTTTATAAATGACAAAGATGTCACAACAGACACAGATGACACAGAAGACACAGACGTCAAACCATTATAAATGAGAGTGATGTCACAGTAGACAGACGACAGAGAATACACAGAAGACTGACGCATTATTTATGACAATGATGGCAAAATAGACACTGATGACGCAGACGACATAGACGACAAAGAATTATTAATGAAAATGATGTCACAATAGACACAGACGAGAGATGAAGCAGAAGACAAAGACGACACAGAAATTATAATGACAATGATGTCACAATAGACACAGACAACACAGACATTATAAATGACAATGATGTCAGAATAGACACAGACGACACATCACACAGACTTTATAAATGACAATGATGTCACAACAGACACAGAGGACACAGACATTATAAGTGACAATGATATCACAATAGACACAGACGAGAAACGAGATAGACGACACAGAAGACAGAGACATTATAAATGACAATGATGTCACAATAGACAAAAATGACAGAGACAACACAGAGGACAGAGATGACAGATGCAACAAAGACATTATAAATGAAAACGATGTCACAATAAACACAAACGACACAGATAACACATGACATGGACATAATAAATGAAAATGAGGTCACAATAGACACAGATGACACAGACGGCACAGACACTAGAAATGAAAATGATGTCACAATAGACACAGACGACACAGACTTTATAAATGACAAAGATGTCAAAATAGACAGAGACGACACAGACTACATAGACATTATAAATGAAAATGAAGTCACAATAAACACATATGAGAGATGACATTAATGACAAAGACCACAGTGACGACACAGACATTAGAAATGAAAATGATGTCACAATACACATAGACGACACAGACGACACAGATGTTATAAATGAAAATGATATTAATATAGACACAGACAAGAGACCACAGAGACGACACAGACATTATAAATCATAGAATCATAGAATAACCTGGTTGGAAGAGGACCACGGGGTCATCAAGCCCAACCTTTAAAGTTGGCAGTTAAGGAACCCAGAGTGTGTTTAAATATTTTCATTTATTCGTTTCCTTTTCTTTCCCCCTTTTTTCTCTCAACAACTGAGAAAAATATATCTGATACATAAATGCGCAAGATCAGATAAATAATTATGGCACTTTCACAGGGCATGTGGAGGCCATCAAACAGACAAAAATATATACTATAAAATCAAAGGTATAGGACTTACATGCATCCTGCTTCCCTTACTTAAAAGGCAATGATGTCACAACAGACACAGATGACACAGACAATATAAATGACAATGATGTCACCACAGACGCAGACGACACAGAGCACACAGACGACACAGATGACGAAGACATAATAAACTACAATGATGTAACAATAGACACAGAAGACACAGACATTATAAATGAAAATTATCTCACAATAGACACAGATGACATATACGACACAGACGAATAAGACATTAGAAATTACAATGATGTCACAATATACACAGATGACACAGACAACACAGAGGACAGATGACAGATGCAGCAAAGGCATTATAAACGATAATGATGTCACAATAGACACAGACGACACAGACTACGTAGACGACAAGAGGACACAGACGACAAAGACATTATAAAGACAATGATGTCACAATAGAAACAGACGACACAGATATAATAAATGACAATGATGTCAAAATAGACACTGATGACATAGAATACACAGACGACAGAGACATAATTTACGACAATGATGTCACAATGGGAACTGACGACACAGACAACAAAGACATTATAAATGAAAATGATGTCACAATAGATACAGACGAGAGATGAAACAGACGACACCGTCCACACAGAAATTATTATGACAGTGATGTCACAATAGACACAGACAACACAGATGACAAAGACGACAAGGACATTATAAATTACAAAGATGTCACAATAGACACAGACATCACAGACGACACAGACAACACAAAAACACAGACATTATAAATGACAATGATGTCACTATACACAGACGTGAGACGACATAGACGACACAGTGGACAAAGACATTATAAATGAAAACGATGTCACACTAGACACAGACAACACAGATGACACATGTGACACTCCTATTATAAATGACCATGATGTCACAATAGACAAAGACGACACAGACAACACAGACTTTAAAAATGACAATGATGTCACAATAGACACAGACTTAACAGACATTATAAATGACAATTATGTCAAAATAGACACAGACGACAAAGACGACAAATACCTTATAAACGACAATGTTGTCACAATAGACACAAACAACACAGACGACACAGAGGTCAGTGACGAGACATGCAACATAGACATTATAAATGACCATGATGTCACAATAGACAGAGACAACACAGACGACACAGACATTATAAATGAAAATGATGTCAAAATACACACAGACGACAAAGATGAAACAGATGTTATAAATGAAATCCATGTCACATAAGACACAGATGTCACAGACGATACAGATGACACAGACGACACAGATATTATAAATGAAAATGATGTCAAAATAAACATACATGAGAGACCACACAAGACACAGACTTTATAAATCATAGAATCATAGAATAACCAGGTCTGAAGAGACCCACCGGGTCATCAAGCCCAACCTTTAAAGTTGGAAGTTGAGGCACCCAGAGTGTGTTTAAATATTTTCATTTATTCGTTTCCTTTTCTTTCCCTGTTTTTTGTCTCAAAAACTGAGAAAAATATATCTGATATATAAATGCATAAGATCAGAAAAATAATCATGGCATGTTCATAGGGCATGTGGAGGCCATCAATTAAAAAAAAAATATAAACTATAAAACCAATGGTATAGGACTTACATGCATCCTGATTCCCTTACTTAAATGACAATGATGTCACAACACACACAAATGACACGGATATTATAAATGACAATGATGTCACAATAGAAACAGAGGACACAGACATTATAAATGACAATGATGTCACAATAGAAACAGAGGACACAGACATTATAAATGACAATGATGTCACACTAGACACAGACGACACAGAGGTCAGAGACGAGATATGCAAGAAAGACATTGTTAAAGAATAATTTATCACAATAGAAACAGACTTCACAGACGACACATACATTACAAATGACAATGATGTCACAATAGACACAGAGGACAAAGACATTAAAAATGAAAACTATATCACAATAGACAGACGATTCAGATGACACAGACGACAGAGATATTATAAATTTCAATTATGTCACAATAGACAGAGACGACGCAGATGATTTCACAATAGACACAGACGACACAGACATTAAAAATGAAAAAGATGTCACAATAGACACAGATTAGAGAATCAGTATAAATGACAATGTCATCACAATAGACACAGATGACATAGACATTATAAATGACAATGATGTCACAATAGACACAGACGACACAGAAGACACATATATTATAAATGACAAGGATGTCACAATAGACTCAGACGACAGAGACAATACAGAGGAAACAGACAACACAGATATTATAAATGGCAGTGATGTCACAATAAACCCAGACAAGACTGACGACACAGACGATATAAATTACAATGATGTCACAATAGAGAGAGACGACACAGACATTATAAATGACAATTGTGTCACAATAGATACAGACAACACAGATGACACAGATGTTATAACATAAAATTTTATCAAGGTAGACACAAACGACACAGAAGACACAGACATTATAAATGGCAATGATTTCACAATAGACACAGATGACACAGAGGACACAGACCCTAGAAATGAATATGATGTCACAATAGACATAGACGACAGATGTTACAAATGAAAATTATGTCAAAATAGACAAAGACGAAACAGACGACACAGTCATTATAAATGACGATGATTTCACAATAGACACAGACAACAGAGACGACACAGAAAATACAGACGGCAGATGACAGAGACATTATAAATGACACTGATATCACAATAGACACAGACTACACAGATGAAAAACACGACACAGATGAAAAAGACATCTTAAATGACAAAGATTTCACAATAGACGGAGATGACACAGATGACAGAGACATTATAAATGACAATGATGTCACAATAGACACAGACGACACAGACTACACAGACATTATAAATAATAATGATGTCACAATAGAGACAGACCACACAGACCACAAAGACATTATAAATGACGATGTCACAATAGACAGAAGACACAGACATCATAAATGAGAATGATGTCACAATAGACACAGACGACAACGACTACACAGATTGTGTAAATTACGATGTCACAATAGACACATACGACAGAGACGATACAGACGTTATAAATGACAATGATTTTACAATAGACATAGATGACACAGAAGACAAAGACATTATAAATGACAATGTTGTCACAATAGACACAGATGACACAGACAAGACAGACTTTGTAAATGACAGTGATTTCACAATAGGCACAGAAGTAAGAGACGACACAGACGACACAGATGTTATAAATGGCAATGGTGTCACAATAAACAGAGATGACACAGATGACACAGTATAAATGAAAATGATATCACAGATGACACAGATGACCCTGATGACACAAACGACACAGACATTATAAATAACATTGATGTCACAATAGACAAGTATGACACAGACCACACAGACAATATAAATGAAAATGAAATCACAATAGACACAAACGACACAGATGACAAGATATTATACATGACAATGATATCACACTAGACACCGACGACACAGAACACACAGACATTAAAAATGACAATGATGTCAAAGTAGGCAAAGATGACACAGATATTATACATGAAAATTGTTTCAAAATACACACAGACGACACAGAAGACACATTATAAATGAAAATGATGTCACAATATAAAGACACGACACAGACATAAATGACAATGATGTTAAAACATACACAGATGACACAGACATTATAAATGACAATGATGTCACGATAGACACAGACGACAAAGAAGACACAGACGACAAAGAAGACACAGACATTATAAAAGAAAATTATGTCACAACAGACAGACGACACAAAGGACGGACATTATAAATGACAAAGATGTCACAATAAACACAGACGACGCAGACTTTATAAATGACAATGATGTTACAATAGATACAGACGACAGAGACAACACAGATATTATTAATGACAATAATGTCACAATAGACAGACAACACAGACGACAGAGACATTACAAATGACAATGATGTCACAATAGAAACAGAGGTCACAGACGACCCAGACTATACAGACGACAAAGAAGACGCCCACATTATAAATGAAAAAGATGCCAAAATAGATACAGAAGACACAGACAACACAGATGACACAGACGACATAAATGACAATGTTTTCACAATAGACACAGATGACTCAGACCATACCGACGACACAGATATTATTAATGACAATGATATCACAACAGACACAGACGACACAGAAAAAAAAGACATTATAAATGACAATGATGTCACAAAAGACACAGACACAGACAATATAAATGACAATGATGTCACAATTGACACAGATGACACAGACAAAACAGACTACTTAGGCATTATATATGAAAAATATGTCAAATTAAACACAGACCACACAGACGAGACAGACGACACAGTCATTATAAATTAAAATGATGTCACAATAGACACAGACAACACAGACTGTATAAATGACAAGGATGTCACAAAAGACAGAGGACACAGACTACACAGACACTATAAATGACAATGATGTCACAGTAGACACAGATGACACCAACAACACAGACATTTTTAATGACAATGAAATCACAATAGACACCGACAAAACAAACGACACAGATATTATAAATGACAATTATTTCAAAATAGACACAGAAGCAACAGACGCCTCAGATGCCACAGACGCCTCAGATAACACAGATGACTCAGACAACACAGACTTTATAAATTACAACGATGTCACAATAAACACAGACAAAAAAGACGACACAATCGACACAGAAAAAAAGAAGACATAGAGATTATGAATGACAATGAAATCACAATAGACACAGATGACAGACACGACACAGAGGACACAAACGACACAGACATTATAAATGAAAGTGATGTCACAATAGACACAGACGAAACAGACATGATAAATGACAATGATGTCACAATAGACACAGACAACACAGAAGACACACATTAAAACTGACAATGATGTCACAATATACAAAGACGACAGAGACGGCAAAGACATTATAAATGAAAATTATGTAACAATAGACACAGACAACAGACATTATAAGTGACATGGATGTCACAATAGACACAGAAGTCACAGAGGACACAGACATTATAAATGACATGGATTTCAAAATAAACACAGACAACACAGAGGCCACAGAAGACATAGATGTTATAAATGAAAATGATACCACAATAAAAAGAGATGAAAAAGACGACACAGACGACAAAGACTTTATAAACAAAAATGATGTCGCAATAAACAAAGATGACACAGACGACCCAGAAATTATAAATTGCAATGATGTCAAAATAGACAGAGATGAAACAGACATTATAAATGACAATGATGTCAAAATAGACACAGAGGAAACAGACATTATAAATAAAAATGATGTCACAATAGACACAGACAACAATGAAGACACACATAAAAAATGACAATGATGTCACAATATACACAGACGACAGAGATGGCATAGACATTATAAATGACAATTATGTAACAATAGACACAGAAGATAGAGACGACACAGACATTTTTAATGACAATGATGACACAAATATATAGAGAAAACACAGGCGACACAGACATTATAAATGACAATGATATCAAAATAGACACAGACGCCAGAGACGACACAAAGGACACAGACAACTCAGATGACACAGACGTTATAAATGAAAATAATGTCACAATAGACACAGAAGACAAAAACGATACAGACGACACAGACAACACAGATGACAATGATGTCACAATAGACACAGGCGACACACACGACAGCTACAGTGTAAATGATAATGATGTCACAATAGACACAGGTGAAAGTGTCGACAGAGACAACAAAGACATTATAAATGAAAATGATGTCATAATAGACACAGACGACACAGATATTATATATGACAAGGATGTCACAATAGACACAGACAGCACAGACGAAACGGTTGTAAAAGACAAGAGAGACATTATAAATGACAATGATTTCACAATAGGCTCCGAAGATACAAACGACACAGATATTATAAATTACAATTATGTCATAATAGACAGCGATGACACAGACGGCAGAGTTGTTGTAAAAGACAATGATGTCCCAATACAAACAGATGACACAGATGACAAAAACATGATAAATGACGAATTCACAATAGACAGACGACACCGAAGACACTGACATTATAAATGACAATGATGTCACGATAGACACAGACACTTTTAAATATCGATGTCACAATGGACACAGATGACACAGATATTATAAATGAAAATGATATCTCAGTAGACACAGACGATACAGAAGACACAGACATTATAAATGAAAAGGTTGTCAATATAGACACAAACAATACAGACATTATTTATGACAATGATGTCACAATATACAAAGACGACACAAATGACACAGACATTATTAATGAAAACGATGTTACTACAGAGACATACATTATAAACGAAAATAATGTCACTATAGACACAGACGACAGAAACGACACAGAAGACAAAAACATTATAAATGACAATGATTTCACAGTAGACAAAGACGACAAACACGACAGACATTATAAATGACAGTGATGTCACAGTAGACACAGACGACACAGACTTTATAAATGACAATGATGTCACAAGAGACACAGACGGCACAGACATCAGAGACAACACAGACAGTATAAATGACAATGATGTCCCAATAGACACAGACAAGACAGATGACACAAATGACACAAAAGACACAGACATTATAAATGACAATTATGTCAAAATAAACACAGACTACACAGACATTATATATGACACTGGTGTCACAATAAACAGAGATGACACAGACATTATAAATGATAATGATGTTACTATAGACAAAGACGACACAGACTATATAAATGATAATTATGTAACCATAAACTCAGACGATACAGACGACACAGACATTATAAATGACAATGATGTAACTATAGACACAGATGACAGACATTATAAATAACAATGCTGTGACAATAGACTCAGGCGACAGAAGACACAGGAATTATAAATGACAATTATGTAAAAATACACACTGACGATACAGACGACACAGTCATTTTTAATGAAAATGATTTCACAATAGACACAGATGACGCAGATATTTTAAATTAAAATGATGTCAAATTTGACACAGGAGACAAAGACGTTATAAATGACAAAGATGTCACAATAGACACAGAAAACAGACAACTATGATGACACAGATGTTATAAACGACAAAGATATCACAATAGACAAAGACGACAGTGACGACACAGACATTATAAACGACAATGATGTCACAATAGACAGACTAGAAAGACAACACATACGACACAGACATTATAAAAGAAAATGATGTCAAAATAGACACAGAGGATACAGACGATAGAGACGATACAGACCACACAGACGACAGTCATTCTAAATGAAAACGATGTCAAAATAGACACAGAAGACAGAGATGACACAGACATTATAAATGACAATGATGTCACAACAGACAGAGACGACACAGACGACACAGATACTGTAAGAAAAATTATGTCACAACAGACACAGACTTTATAAACAACAATGCCGTCTGAAGAGACACAGACAACACAGACGACACATATGACAGAGACATTATAAATGAAAATTATGTCAAAATACAGAGATGACACAGACATTATAAATGACAATGATGTCAAAACAGACACAGGCGACACGGACATTGTAAGTGACAAGGATATAAGAACAGACACCGACAACACAGAAGTTACAAATTACAATGATATCACAACAGACACAGACAACAGAGACAACACAGACATTATAAATTACAATGATGTCAGAATAGACACCGACGACACAGACATTATAAATGAAAATGATATGACAACAGACACAGACGACAGAGACGACACAGACATTACAAATTACAATAATATCACGATAGACACAGACTATACAGAGGACAGGGATGACACAGATAACACAGACAACAAAGTCATGATAAATGAAAATGATTTCACAATAGACACAGACGACACAGACATTATTATTGAAAATGATGTCACTACAGACACAAACAACACTGACATTATAAATGAAAATGTTGTCACTATAGACATAGACGAGAGAAACGACACAGACAACAAAACCATTATAACTGAAAATGATGTCACATTAGACACAGACATTATAAATGACAGTGATGTCACAATAGACACAGACAACACAGACATTATACATGACAATGATGTCACAATAAACACAGAGGACACAGACAATAGAGACCACACAGACAACAAAGCCATTATAAATGAAAATGTCACAATTGACACAGAAGACACAGACATCACTGACGTCACAGACATTACATATGACAATGATGTCTCAAAAGACACACATGACACAGACCACACAGATGAGACAGGCATTATAAATGACAATGATGTCAAAACAGACACAGATGACACAGACATTATAAATGACAATGATGTCAGAATAGACACAGATGATACAGACGACACAAATGACAAACGACACAGACATAATGAATAACAATTATGTCACAATAAACACAGACGACACAGACATTATAAGTGACAATGATATCACACTAGACACAGACTACTCTGATATTTTAAAAGACAATGATTTCATAATAACCACAGACGACAGAAACGACAGAGGCGACAGAGACTACACAGACCACAGAGACGACACAGAAAACAGACAATGATGTCACAATATACACAGGCACACAGATGACACAGACATTAGAAATGACAGTGGTTTCGCAATAGACACAGACCACACAGACATTATAAATGACATTGATGTCACAACAGACAGACGACACAGACATTTTAAATGATAATGATGTCACAATAGATACAGACAACACAGATGTCATAGATATTATATATGACAACAATGTCAGAATAGACACAGATGACACTGAAGACTCAGACGACACAGACTACAGACATTATATATGACAATTAAGTCACAAGAGATACATACGAAACAGACGACACAGACGAAACAGACGATACAGACATTATAAATTACAAAGTTGTCACAATATCACAGACAACTCAAACATGATAAATGACAATGATGTCAGAATAGACCAGACAACACAAAAGACACAGACATTATAAATGACAATAACGTCACAATAGACACAGACGGCACAGACATTATAAATGACAATGATGTCACAATAGACTCAGAATACACAGACATTATAAATGACAATAGTTTCACAGTAGACACAGAATACACAGATATTATAAATGACAAGATATCACAATATACAAAGACGACACCGACGACACAGACATTATAAATGACAACGATGTCACAACAGACACAGACGACACCGACATTATAAAAGACAATGATATCAGAATAGATACAGATGACACAGACATTAAAAATTAGCAAGATGTCACAATAGGCACAGACAACAGAGACCACACAGATATTATATATGACAATGTCACAGTAGACACAGACAACACAGACACTATAAATGAAAATGATGTCACAATAGGCACAGACAACTCAGAAAACAGAATTTAGAAATGACAATGAAGTCACAATAGACAAATACGATACAAACGACAGAGATGACACAGACATTATATATTAGTATTATGTCACAATAGAATCAGACGACACAGACCATACAGACATTATTAATGACAATGATGTCACAATAGACAAAAACGACACAGACATTTTAAATGACAGTGATGACACAATAGACACAGGTGACACAGGCGACAACGACATTAAAAATGACAATGATGTCACAGTAGAAAAAAAACGACAGGGGCGACAAGGACGACACAGACATTATAAATGAAAATGATGTCAAAGTACACACAGATGACTCAGACGACACAGACATAAATTACAATGATGTCACAATAGACACAGATGACACAGACATTATAAATGACAACGATGTCACAATAGACACAGACCACACTGACGACTCAGATGACACAGACGACAGAGACCTTATAGGTGACAATGATGTCACAATAAACCGATGACACAGACATTATAAGTGACAATGGTGTCACAATTAACCGATGACACCGATATTATAAGTGACAATGATGTCACAATATACACAGATGACACAGATATTAAGAAATGACGTCACAATTGACAGACAACACAGACATAATAAATGACAATGAGGTCACTATGGACACAGACGACACAGATGACAGATGACACAGACTTTCTAAATGACAATGATGTCACTATAGACACAGACAACAGACACGAAAATGGCAACACAGACATATAAATGACAATGATTTCACAAAAGATACAGACGACACAGACGACAGACACGAAAATGACGACACAGACATTATAAATGACGATGTCAAAATAGACACACACGACACTCACTATATATGAGAATGATGTCACAATAGGCACAGACAGACATGAAAATGACGACTCATACAACACAGACATTATAAATGACAATGATTTCACAATAGAGACAGACGACACAGACAGACACGAGAATGATGACAGAGAAGACACAGACATTAAAAATGACAATGATGTCAAAATAGACACACACCATATATAACAATGATGTCACACTAGACACAGACTACTCTGATATTTTAAATGACAATGATTTCATAATAACCACAGATGACAGAAACGACAGAGGCGACAGAGACTACACAGACCACAGAGACGACACAGAAAACAGACAATGATGTCACAATATACACAGGCACACAGATGACACAGACTTTAGAAATGACAGTGGTTTCACCATAGACACAGACCACACAGACATTATAAATGACATTGATGTCACAACAGAACGCGACACAGATATTATAAATGATAATGATGTCACAATAGATACAGACAACACAGATGTCATAGATATTATATATGACAACAATGTCAGAATAGACACAGATGACACTGAAGTCTCAGACGACACAGACTACAGACATAATATATGACAATTAAGTCACAAGAGATACATACGAAACAGACGACACAGACGAAACAGATGATACAGACATTATAAATGACAATGATGTCACAATAGACTCAGAATACACAGACATTATAAATGACAAGATATCACAATATACAAAGACGACACCGACGACACAGACATTATAAATGACAACTATGTCACAATAGACACAGACGAAACCAACATTATAAAAGACAATGATATCAGAATAGACACAGACGACACAGACATTATAAATTACAATGATGTCACAATAGACACAGATGACACAGACATTAAAACTTAGCATGATGTCACAATAGGCACAGACAACTCAGAAAACAGAATATAGAAATGACAATGAAGTCACAATAGACAAATATGATACAAACGACAGAGATGACACAGACATTATATATTAGTATTATGTCACAATAGAATCAGACGACACAGATCATACAGACATTATTAATGACAATGATGTCACAATAGACAAAAACGACACAGACATTTTAAACGACAGTGATGACACTATAGACACAGGTGACACAGGCGACAACGACATTAAAAATGACAATGATGTCACAATAGACAAAAACGACAGGGGCGACAAGGACGACACAGACATTATAAATGAAAATGATGTCAAAGTACACACAGACAACTCAGACGACACAGACCACACAGACATAAATTACAATGATGTCACAATATACAAAGATGACACAGACATTATAAATGACAACGATGTCACAATAGACACAGACCACACAGAAGACTCAGATGACACAGACGACAGAGACATTATAGGTGACAATGATGTCACAATAAACCGACTACACAGACATTATAAGTGACAATGCTGTCACAATTAACCGATGACACCGATATTATAAGTGACAATGATGTCACAATATACACAGACGACACAGACATTATAAGAAACGATGTCACAATTGACAGACAACACAGACATAATAAATGACAATGAGGTCACTATGGACACAGACGACACAGATGACAGACGACACAGACTTTCTAAATGACAATGATGTCACTATAGACACAGACGACAGACACGAAAATGGCAACACAGACATTATAAATGACAATGATTTCACAAAAGATACAGACGACACAGACACGAAAATGACGACACAGATATTATAAATGACGATGTCAAAATAGACACACACGACACTCACGACACTCACTATATATGAGAATGATGTCACAATAGGCACAGACAGACACGAAAATGACGACTCATACAACACAGACATTATAAATGACAGTGATTTCACAATAGAGACAGACGACACAGACAGACACGAGAATGATGACAGAGACGACACAGACATTAAAAATGACAATGATGTCAAAATAGACACACACGACACACACCATATATAACAATGATGTCACAATAGACACAGACGACACAAACATCATAAATGACAATGATGCTCATTGCATCTTGAAAGACAAAAAGTAAAACCCAAACAAAATTACTAGCTGGCGTTTGTAGGTAATGTAGGTACAAGTCATATCTAACTGTTGACTCGGCAGCCAACCCACCTGGCTATGGGAATCTACCCCCAGTTCAATTGTCACCCCTTGCTGCCAGACCCGATGCCTCTGCACCTGTAGAACTCAACATTCAATAACTTACCCCCAGACTCGATAGTAACTAAACAATTCCACACACTGTTTTGATTCAGGAATAGCAACCCTTCTTCACACAACAGCCAGGCAGAAAAAAAAAAAGATAAAATCAAATCTTAACAACCATACACACCAGATTTATTGCCCCAAGAATTTAAACTGCTCTACCGACACTCCAACGTCAGATCTGAGATGGCTTTGGTCATTCCCTCTGTGGCTGCATAACCGACCAAAAATGATTCTCCTCACCCCATGTATCTATGGCTACTTGCTCTGGAATGCACCGTATCACCTCGCCCTTCAAAGCCTAACTAGACGGGTATATCTAAAGATAGAATTTCACTGCTATTCTTCTGCTAACTACCGTTACCTTAGCTCAGGCAGAGCAGCTCCAGCCAGATTCAAACGTGCACAGACTGACTCTGCACAGAAAACCAATGACAGGATGCAGAAACAAAAAGGAAACTTGGCAAGAATGACTCTCAAAAGAGGGCTGGCATTGGGCAACAAGATGTAGGGAGCTGCAAGAAAGATTATGTCAGCCCTTGAAAAATGGAAGACTATGGCCCCTTTAAGAGCCATAGCCACAACTAGAAGGATGCAAGGGTGAGCCCTTCTTAAACACCTCAAAACAGAGTATGTATGGAGGAAGTGTCAGAACAGGGATTTAAGAAAATGGAACAATAAGGGCTGAGGATGCTAACGTGTCCTGTGATGCCTACGCAATAGGCAACTGACCAGAAATTGCCAAAATGCAAGACCTACCTGTACATGAAGATCAGAAAGCAAGAAAAGCAGTGCCTGATCAGCACCTTACTAAGAACAGACATCCAAGAGTCTAGAGATGACACGTGGATCAAATGCAAAGATGACATCAAGACCTGCAGAAGATTTAAGACACAGCAGAGTCTACACAATCTAAACAACAAGACAGATATAGGCTGGAACTGCCCTGCCTGGTACACGCTAGCTTGGGGCTGAAAATTAAACCCCTCTCCAAACGTGTAACAAGGTGCACTCTTCCTGCACAACCCTCTACCCTATGCTAAATCCCTTCCCTGCCATTCTCAACATTCTGCCCTCTTCCCGGACCAAAACCACAGCCCCCTTAACTTTCTGAGGACCGAGGGCCTGAAGATATCCTTGGCAGAAAAAACCCAAACTGCATCAACTATCTGGAAAAATCCTGCACTCTCACATTGTCCTGGACAATAATCTGCAAAAAAAAAAAAAAAAACAAAACATACAGAAAACACAGTGCCAAGTCAACATCACACTGCTCACTGCCAACATCTTGTACTACACTCACTGCAAAACTGCCAAGGCATTCTGCTCACCTATTTGATGCCAATTCAAACATTGGATGCTGCAGTCATCATCACCTGGGGCACTTCAGGTAGACAGATGGAAAATTTACTATTGCGCTTCTGAGAAATCAGTCCCGTGCTCCATCTCTCTACTCCCCTGTTCACCTCAACTGCTCTTTGCATTCTAAAAGTGGACCACACAGCATCTACAAAACCAAAGGCCAATGCTCAATGGATTTGCTGCGTACTACAGGGCTCTAACACACCTATTTGAACAACAACCTCCTCACCTCTCAGACCACACATCAGCAAGAAGCTTCACCCCCCTGAGGCTGCATTTGGCACCTGCCACAGAAAAAGCATGCTTTTGTACTACACTAAAGCACAGGCTGCCCCAAGCAACACCTATCTCCACTGCATTACCTTGACTGCTCAGATGCCCGGCTTGCCTCATCTTCTGTGGTTTTGTTGAGGCTTCAGCTCCACCTGGAATATACAAACAGCAAGGATGATTGTAACTTCATTGAACAAAACCAACACACGGTAACTGATCATACAGCCACGGTTACATTTCCCTACCAACACCACAGCCAACTCACCTCACTATGGCACACTAACTGCACGCAACTCCATCCGTGCCCCTCGGCACACAGGTCAGCCCGCTACGTCTGAAAAACACAACAGCAAAGAAGTCACCCTGACGCTCAGCAACGCCCTAAGAATTCCAAGACTCTACTGCACATTACAGTCAAGCAAAGCTAGTCCACAACCAAACCCAAACATTAATTGCCGCTCCCTTGACATTCAAACCCCTTCGTTACCGCTCCACTGGCTGCTCCCATGCAGTTTTGGTCACCCCCTCTGTGGCTCCAGAGACAAGCAGAAACTACCCTCCTCACCCGCCACACCGAGGGCTGCTAGATCTGCAAATAAGGGATGCCCCTAGACCGCAACGTCTAGGCACGTCAAAACGTTAAGCACACAATCGGGCCACTATACCCCTGCTGACGCTTATCGCCTCCTCTACACACCTGGCAGAGCAGCTCCAACCAGACACAAATACACGCAGAACATCAACACATAAGACCAATGTCGTGAACCGGGAACAAAAGAAAAGTCGCGGCAACAAGGAGGACTCCTGGACCACGCATGCCAATGGGCAAGGCAATGGACAGGGCTCCGAGGAACAACCTACGGTAGCCCTGGAAAAGCGAAGAACCGTGCATGGTTCCAAAGAGATGGTGCCACAACTGGCAAGGTGAACGGGCAAGAAACCCTTTTAAAGTCCTAAACATGCAGAGGATGGACGGAACAAGTCCCAGAACAGGGATCCAGGAAAACAGAAGACTAACTATCCCGGATGGCGAGGCAGGCTGCAAGGCTGCAGCAGAAGACAGCTGACCGGATGCTTCCAAAACACAAGAGCGATCCACACTTTAGAAATGCAAAGAAAGAAAAGCAGTGCCCCATCGACACTGCCTTGATGAGTACGAGCATTTGGGACCCTAGACATGGCACCCAAGGCACGCCCGCCATGCCCTGAGCACAAAAGACAACATCAAGACCTGCAGAAAATTTCAGGCATGGCACGGTGACTACACAAACTAGACAACAACAGATACAGGCTGGAACTGCCCTGCCCATGCAGGGTTTGAGCTGAGAAGTAGGCCCCTCTGCCTTCACCTGCCCAAAGAGGACTCTCCCTGCACAGCCTAGGCTACCTTCCAAACCCCTCCCTGCTAGCCCCATCCCACCTCCCGCTTCCCAACTCCGGTCTCTCAACTTAGCTTTCAGAGGGCCACGAATGAAGCTGTCCTTGGACAAAGCAGCTCAAATCACATCAGCTAACAGAAATAATCCTGCAGTCACTGCGTTCCTCTTCAGCATCTGCAAGAAAAATGAACAGAAAAACACAGTGCCAAAACACGAGAACGATCCCGGCTTCAGGAGCACGATGCAAGAAAAGCAGTGCCCAATCAACAGTGCATTGATGAGTACGAGCATTCAGGACCCTAGATATGGTGCTCGAGGCATGTCCGGCATGCTGTAAAGGATCCCTCATTACAACGGGATGTGGCCAAAACCAGGAGGATGTACGTGAAAGGATCACCTTTTAAATGACTAAAGGCACAAGATGCATGGAAGAAGTCTCAGGTCAACAGGGATCCTTGAAAATATATGACTAGCGATTGTGGCCACCAACACAGGCTGCAAGGCCACGGGAAAAGATGGCTGACCAGAAACCTGGAAAATGTGAAGCCAATCCACACTTAGGTTATGATGCAAGAAGAACAGTGCCTAATTGGTATTGTACCCATGAGTACAGGCATTCAAGACCCTCGAGATGCTGCTCAAGTCATATGCTGCATTCCTTTAAAGCAAAGGGGACATCAAGGCTTAAGAAATGTAAAAGAGAAACAGAATATAAAGCACACGGCACAGACAAGCTGGAACGGCCCTGCCAGGAATGTGCTAGCTTTGGGCTGAGAAGTAACACCCTCCAGCTCTCCCTGCCCAAAGGGGACACTTCCCGCACAGCCCTCTCCCCTAGGCTACTTTTAAAACTCCTCCCTGCCATCCCCAGCCTTCTCCCCTCTGTCATACCCCACCCCTGCCCCCGTCCCTCAACTTAGCTTTCAGACCACCAGAAGGCTTCCTCAGGAGAAAAAAACTCTAAGAACATCAGCTTCCTGGAATGATCCTACAGTTGCCAGGATCCACTTTGCAATCTACAAGAAAACTAAAATAGTGCCAACAGCCAGCATTGCACTGATCAATGTCACCACCTTACATGACAACTTGTTCTGCCTAACTGCCATGTCCTTCCACTCTCTTGCTCCACAGCAGTTCTTCTGTCAGATGCTGCAGCTGTTATCACCCAGGGTAATTAAATTCAGAGAATTACTCTCACACCTGTGAGAAGTCTGCCCCATGCTCCTTCTCCCTACTACCCAGCTCATCTCAAATGCTCTTCCCATTCCCATGGTGGCCCGCACAGTGCCTGCCAAACCAAAAGTAAATACTATGTTGCCAAAGAACACTTTGCTCTTCTAGACATACTCAACTTCCTCCTCACCATCAGCCCCACAATGATGAGAATAAACCTGACTACCTCACCAGCACCCCAAAATTCTTTGCCCTCTGCTTACCTCTCCTCTCCTCCTCACCACTTAAGTTGTAGGACCAGTAGTGGTGATACCCAGGACAAAAAAAAGATGAGCCACGGAAATCCACATTTTAGGAAGTAACCAAACTTTAGTCGTAGGAGCGAACAAGAAGAACTTGAAAAAAATATTCTTATCAAAACCCAGTAAAGATTATTAACACAGAAGACATAAAAACACAGGACACTCACCACACAGCAAAGGAGACTGGAATTACAGAGGCAGTCAGCCAATGAAAAACTCGCAACAGTGGGATTGACTACTCTAAGACCTAAATTGGAAACTCAATGACCGTAAAAAACCACAATGGATTAACAGGGACAAGGTAACAACCGCTGTAAGCAATAACAGAGCAAACCTCACTGGCAAGTTCAGGAAAAATCCAAAACTCTACTAAATAAGGGAGGCTTGCGTGCCCACACACCAGATGAAAAAGAGTTGCTCAGCTGCTAACTGTTACGAGCCAAAACAATATCCAATCTCTTCCCTGAGAAATGCAAGGGAAAGAAGCAGCAGAATCCTGCACTGTAGATAGGCAGCGAGTCCATACCTTTAAGTAGCAAGGTCTCTGATATTCATAGGATCACCAGGTTGGAAAAGACCCATTGGATCATTGAGTCCACCCATTCCTATCAATCACTAAACAATGCCCCTCACCATCTCATCCACCCATCCTTTAAACACCTCCAGGGAAGGTGACTCTACCACCTCCTTGGGCAGCCTTTGCCCATCCCCAATAACCCTTTCAGTGAAATATTTTTTCCTGATGTACTGCCTGAAGCTTCCCTGGCAGAGCTTGAGGCTATTCCCTCTTGTCCTGTCCCTTGGGAGAAGAGGCCAGCTCCCTCCCCTCCACAACCTCCTTTCAGGTAGTTGCAGAGAGCAATGAGGTCTCCCCTCAGCCTCCTCTTCTCCAGGCTAAACACCCCCAGCTCTCTCAGCCACTCCTCATAAGGCTTGTTCACCAGCCCCCTCACCAGCTACATTACTCTTCTCTGGACATTCAGATGGATGGAGACAGGATGGATGCAAAGAAGTTAGTTGAGGAACACAATAAGTAGAAGGTATAAGGGAGCAGAGATCTCACAGCCCTAGAGATGACATTTCTTAGGGTAACTAATAATTTTCAACTTGTGTCTCAACCTCATCATTACCTCATTGGCTACAGAGAGACTAGAACAACAGACACCTGAACGGCACTTGCATCTGACCACCAAACTGACCCAAGAAAGACTGATGAACCCATCTCCCTTTCCCCAAACCATTAAAGCCCTTTTCTACCCCTGAAGTATCAGAGAAGGAACCCAGCTCCTTCTTAACAGCACCTGCCCTATATTTTAACCCCCCTGACCCTTCTGTGTTGCTGTTCCTTGGGAGCTGTGCTCCTGAGCCCTTCCCAGGGCTCCCCTGGCCCCTTCTATCTTCCACCAACCCACAGACTCTACTTCCTACCCTAGGCCAACAAACTTCATTCCAGATTATTATCACCCACAAGGTGCCCATTACAAACTGCAGAGCCCCTAGGGCCAATACATTATGCCACACAGAATGAGGAACAACAACAAATCATCCCATAACCAAAAACTTGAGGCAAAGCACCCAGAAAAATAAAAAAAGAAGGAAATCAAAAACATCTTGCCCCCTCCAACACCCAATCAAAAATTACTGACAAAAAAGCCCCATAGTTACACCTGGATGTGCTGCTTCGCCTGGACTCTTCCAAAGCTCATACCTCCAACAGATGCCTCTGCTTCTTTAGAAGAACAAAAAGAAAAAAAAAAAAAAAAAAGCCAAAAACCACCACTTACCCAACTAGCTTAATCTGCCTAAAAAGCTACAATGAATGGAAACAGCAGCAAAACTCTAATCTCAAGGATAAACCACAACCTAAATGACCTCCAGAGGCAAGGCCTGTGGCTTATATAACCCCTGGGCCTTCCCGCCCACCACCTGTGACTGGGGTGTGGTGAAGCCCTCACAGGTATAAAGATTGCCTGGGGAGCAGCTGTGTTTTATTAACTCTGCCTTACATTCTCAGCTAGAACAACACTACTACATGTCTGAAAGCATCCTTACAAGAAATAACAGTATGCGTGCTGTCACTGCAACATTGCTAGTTGTGACAGTGATGGAACTAGGTAACAAACATTTTAGAGCTGGACTTTTTGGTTCCTTTCATTTATCGTGCTGCTACAATTACTGTTCCCTGGTATCGCTATACCCCTACTCTTTAATTTTTCTGTGCTCTTTTCTCTCTCTTTTTTCCCCCCCCCAGTCTTCAGTATCTGTTCTCTGCCCATATTTTTTTTTCCTTTTCCATCTTTGTCCCAATCTGTGTTCCTCGTTCTGTTCCCCCACAATTTCACTGGCTTGATCCTTGTAGTTTGTTCTTTCTCTGCACCTGCAAATGCCTTGCTTGTCTTTCTCTTTCTATCTCTCTTTCTTTCTCTATCCCTTTGTATTGCTCACTGTTGCTGTTCTAATTTTTTCCATTCACTCTGTATCTTGACACTCCCCTTTTCATCTCTTGCTATTTCTGAATTTTTGTGCTAGTCCTTGCTCTTTTGAATAATCCTCTGTCTGTCTGTAGGGCTCCTAGTTCCTCTAAAACAAGTCAGCTCTTTTTTATGTACACACATGGCCTTATGAGAAATGGCTCAGAGAGCTGGGCTTGTTTAGCCTGGAGAAGTGGAGGCTGAGGGGAGACCTCATTGCTCTCTACAACTACAAGGTCTACAAAGAAGGTCGGACAAGGGAAATGAAGGGCGAAGAAGGTGGGAGAAGGGCAAAGAAGGTGGGAGAAGGGCAAAGAAGGTGGGAGAAGGGCAAAGAATTTCGGAGAAGGTTGGAGAAGTTCAAAGAAGTTTGGAGAAGTTAAAAGAAGTTCAAAGAATTTCGGAGAAGGTCGGAGAAGCTAAGAGTAGGTCAGAGAAGGTCAGATTATGTCGGAGAAGGTCAGAGAATGTCAAAGAAGGTTGGAGAAGTTCAAAGAAGGTCAGAGAAGTTCAAAGAGGGTCAGAGAATGTCAAAGAAGGGCAAAGAAATTCAGAGAAGGGAAAGGAAGATCGGAAAAGGTCAAAGAAGGTAGGAGAAGGTTGGAGAAGTTTGGAGTGGGTCAAAGAATGTCAGAGAAACTCAAAGAAAGTCAGAGAAGTTCAAAAGTGGTCGGAGAAGTTCATAAAAGGGCAGAGAAGATCAGAGAAAGTAAAAGAAGGTCGGAGAAGTTTGGAGAATTTCAAAGAAGGTCTGCAAGACCGGAGAAGGTTGGAGAAGTTCAAAGAAGGTCGGAGAAGGTCAAAGAAATTCAGGGAATGTCAAAGAAGGTCGGAGAAGTTCAAAGGATTTCGGAAAAGGTCAGAGAAGGTCAGACAAGGTCAGAGATAGACAAAGAAGGTGGGAGAAGGGCAAAGAACTTGGGAGAAGGTCGGAGAAGTTCAGAGAAGGTCAGAGACAGTCAAAGAAGGTCGGAGAAGGTCAGAGAAGGTTGGAGAAGTATAAAGACGGTCAGAGAAGGTCAGAGAATGTTGGAGAAGTATAAAGACAGTCAGAGAAGATCAGAGGTCAAAGATGGTCCGACAAAGTCGGAGAAGGTCAAAGAATTTTGGAGAAGGTTGGAGAAGATCGGAGAAGGTAGGAAAATATCGGAGAAGGTCAAAAAAAGTCAAAGAAGTTCAGAGAAGGTCAAAGAAGGTTGGAAAAGGTGAAAGCAGGTCAGAGAAGGCAAGAGAAATTCAAGGAAGGTCAGAGAAGGTCGAGGAAGTTCAGAGAAGGTGAAAGCAGGTGGGAGAAGGCCAGAGAAATTCAAGGAAGGTCAGAGAAGGTCAAAGAAGGTCAGAGAAGGTTGAAGAAGGACAGAGAAGATCAAAGAAGGTCGGAAAAGTTTGGAGAAGATCAGAGAAGGTCAAAGAAGGTCAGAAAAGGTCAAAGAGTGTCAGAGAAGGTAAAAGAAGGTCAGAGAAGGTTGGAGAAGATCAAATAAGTCCAGAGTAGGTCAGAGAAGGTCAAAGAAGGTCAGAGAAGGTCAAAGAGGGTCAGAGAATATCAAAGAAGGACAAAGAAATTCGGAGAAGGGAAAGGAAGATTGGAGAAGGTCAAAAGGTCGGAGAAGTTTTGAGAGGGTCAAAGAAGGTCAGAGAAGCTCAAAGAAAGTCAGAGAAGTTCAAAAGTGGTAGGAGAAGGTCGGAGAAGCTCATAGAAGGGCGGAGAAGTTCAAAGAAGTTTGGAGAAGGTCAAAGAAGTTCAGGGAAAGTCAAAGAAGGTCAAAGAAGCTCGGAGAAGGTCAAAGAAGGTTGGAGAAAGATAAAGACAGTTGGAGAAGATCGGAGAAGTTCAGAGAAGGTCAAAGATGGTCGGAGAAGGTCAAAGAAGTTTGGAGAAGGTTGGAGAAGGTCAGAGAAGGTAGGAAAATTTGGGAGAAGGTCAAAAAATGTCAAAGAATTTTGGAGAAGGTTGGAAAAGTTGAAAGCAAGTTGGGGAAGGCCAGAGAAATTCCAGGAAGGTCAGAGAAGGTCGAAGAAGGTCAGAGAAGGTTAAAGAAGGGCAGAGAAGGTCGGAATAGGTCAGAGAAGATCAAAGAAGGTCAGAAAAGTTTGGAGAAGGTTGGAGAAGGTCAAAGAAGGTCAGAAAAGGTCAAAGAGAGTCAGAGAAGGTAAAAGAAGGTCAGAGAATATCAGAGAAGATCAAATAAGTTTGGAGTAGGTTGGAGTGGGTCAAAGAAGGTCAGAGAAGGTCAAAGAGGGTCGGAGAATGTCAAAGAAGGACAAAGAAATTCGGAGAAGGGAAAGGAAGTTCAGAGAAGGTCAAAGAAGGTAGGAGAAGGTGGGAGAAGTTTGGAGAGGGTCAAAGAAGGTCAGAGAAGCTCAAAGAAAGTCAGAGAAGTTCAAAAGTGGTCGGAGAAGTTCATAGAAGGGCGGAGAAGTTCAAAGAAGTTCAGAGAAAGTCAAAGAAGTTCGGAGAAGGTCGGAGAATGTTGGAGAAGTTCAAAGAAGTTTAGAGAAGGTCGGAGAATGTCAATGAAGGTCAGAGATAGGCATAGAAGGAGGGAGAAGGGCAAAGAACTTGGGAGAATGTCGGAGAAGTTCGGAGAAGGTCAATGAAGGTCGGAGAAGGTCAATGAAGGTCGGAGAAGATTGGAGAAGTTTAGAGAAGGGAAAAGAAGGTTGGAGAAGTTCAGAGAAGGTCTGAGACAGTCAAAGAAGGTCGGAGAAGGTCAGAGAAGTTTGGAGAAGTATAAAGACATTCAGACAATTTCTGAGAAGGTCGGAGAAGGTCAGAGAAGGTCAAAGAAGATCAGAGAATGTCAAAGAAGGTCGGAGAAGGTCAAAGGTGGTTGGAGAGGTCGGAGAAGTTCGGAGAAGGTCAAAGAAGGTCTGACAAGATCAAAGAAGATAGGAGAAGGTCAAAGAACATCGGAGAATGTCGGAGAAGTTCGAAGAAGGTTGGAGAATGTCAAAAGAGGTTGGAGAAGGGCGGAGAATTTTGCAGAAGTATGGAAAAGGTCGAAGAAGTTCAGAGGTGTTCAAAGAATGTCGGAGACTGTGAAAGAAGTTCGAAGAAGGCGGTAGGAAGTCAAAGACGTTCAGAGAATATCAAACAAAGTCGGAGAAGGTTGAAGAAGTTCGGAGAAGGTCAAAGAAGTTTGGAGAAGGTCGGAGAAGGAAGGAGAAATTTGGAGAAGGAAGGAGAAATTTGGAGAAGGTCAAAGAACATCAGGAAAGGTCAGAGAAGTTTGGAGAAGGTCAAAGAAGGTCAGAGAAGATCTGAGAAGGTCAAAGAATGTCGGAGAAGGTAAAGGAAGGTTGGAAAAGGTCAAAGAAGTTCAGAGAATGTCAAAGAAGTCGGAGAAGATCAGATAAGGTCGGAGAAGATCGTAGAAGGACAGAGAAGGTCGGAGAAGGTAAAAGAATCTCAGAGAAGGTTGTAGATTTCAGAGAAGTTCAAAATAGATCAGATAATATCGGAGAAGCTCGGAGAAAGTCAAAGAAGGTCAGAGAAGGGCAAAAACGGGAGGAGAAGGGCAAAGACCAGTGGAAAAAGGAGGAGAATATCGGAGAAGGGCAAGGGGGGGCGGAGAAGTGCAAAGGGGGGAGGAGAAGGACAAAGAAAGGCGGAGAAGGGCAAAGAAGGGCAGAGAAGGGCAAAGACTGTTGGAGAAGGGCAAAGATGAGCGAAGAAGGGCGGAGAATATTGGAGAAGGGCAAAGATGGATGGAGAAGTGTGGAGAATATCGGACAAGTGCAAAGATGGGTAAAGACGGGCGGAGATGGGTAAAGACGGGCGGAGATGGGTAAAGATGAGTGGAGAAGGGTGGAGAATATCTGAGAAGGGCAAAGAAGTTCAAAGTCGGGTGGAGAAGATCAAAAATGAGCGGAGAAGGGCAGAGAATATCGGAGAAGGGCAAAGACAGGCGGAGAAGAGCAAAGACGGGGGAGAAGGGCAGAGAATATTGGAGAAGTTCAAATATGGGCAAAGACAAGGGGAGAAGGGGAAAGATGGACAGAGAAGGGCGGAGAATATCGGAGGAGTGCAAAGAAGAGCAAAGATAGGCGGCGAAGGGCAAAGATAGGCGGTGAAGGGCAAAGATAGGCGGCGAAAGTAAAAAACGGGAGGAGAAGGACGGAGAATATCAAAGAAGGGCAAAGATGGGCGGAGAAGGGCAAAGATGGGCGGAGAAGGGCAAAGATGGGTGGAGAAGGGCAAAGATGGGCGGAGAAGGGCAAGGATGGGTGGAGAAGGGCAGAGAATATCGTAGAAATGCAAAGATGGGCAAAGAAAAGGGGAGAAGGGAAAAAACGGGTAGAGCAGGGCAGAGAATATCGGAGAAGTGCAAAGAAGGGCAAAGACGGGCGGCGAAGGGCAAAGACAGGCGGTGAAGGGCAAAGTCGAGCGGAGAAGGGCAAAAATGGGCGGAGAAGGGCGGAGAATATCGTAGAAGGGCAAAGATGGGCAGAGAAAAGCAAAGACTGCCAGAGAAGGCAAAGACAGGCAGAGAAGGGCAAAGACCGGGGAGAAGTACAATGAATGCTGGAGAAGAGCAAAGAACTGTGAAGAACGGCAAAGACAGATGGAGACGGGTGGAGAAGGGCAAAGACGGGTGGAGAAGGGCAAAGACGGGTGGAGAAGGGCAAAGACGGGTGGAGAATTGCAAAGACGGGTGGAGAATTGCAAAGACGGGTGGAGAATTGCAAAGATGGGAGGAGAAGGATGGAGAATATCAAAGAAGGGCAAAGACGGGTGGAGAAAGGCAAAGGCAGGCGGAGAAAGGCAAAGACGGGCGGAGAAGGGCAAAATGGTTGGAGAATGGCAATGACGAGCAGAGAAGGGCGGAGAATATCGGAGAAGGGCAAAGACGGGCAGAGAAGTGTAGAGTATATCGGACAAGTGCAAAGATGGGCAACGACGGGCGGACAAGGGCAAAGACAGGCGGACAGGGGCAAAGACGAGCGGACAAGGGCAAAGACAGGCGGAGATGGGCGGAGAATATCGCACAAGTGCAAAGAAGGGCAAAGACGGGTGGAGATGGGCAAAGATGGGTGGAGAAGCGTGGAGAATAGCGGAGAAGAGCAAAGAAGGGCTAAGAAAAGGGGAGAACCTCAAAATCGGGCGGAGAACCTCACAGTCGGGCGAAGAACCTCAAAGTCGGGTGGAGAAGATCAAAAATGGGCAGAGAAGAGCAGAGAATATCGGAGAAAGGCAAAGACGGGCGGAGAAGGGCAAAGACAGGGGAGAAGGCCAATGAGTGGTGGAGAAGAGCAAAAAACTGCGGAGAATGGCAAAGACAGGTGGAGAAGGGCAGAGAATATCGGAGAAGTGCAAAGAAGGGCAAAGACGGGCGGAGAAGGGCAAAGACGGGCGGAGAAGGGCAAAGACGGGCGGAGAAGGGCAAAGACGGGCGGAGAAGGGCAAAGACGGGCGGAGAATTGCAAAGACGGGCAGAGAATTGCAAAGACGGGCAGAGAATTGCAAAGACGGGCAGAGAATTGCAAAGACGGGCAGAGAAGTGCGGAGAGTACTGGAGAAGGGCAAAGACGGTTGGACAGGGGCAAAGACAGGTTGAGAAGGGCAAAGACGGGCAGAGAAGTGCGGAGAATACCAGAGAAGGGCAAAGACGGGCGGAGAAGAGCAAAGACGGGCGAAGAAAGGCAAACAAGTGCGGAGAATGCAAGGAGGGGCAGAGAAGTGCAAAGACATGCCAAGAAGAGCAAAGACAGGTGCAGAAGGGCAAAGACGGGCTCACAAGTGCAAAGACCAGGCGAGAAAGGCAAAGACGGGCGGAGAATAGCAAAGACGGGCGAAGAAGTGCAAAGACGGGAGGAGAAGTGCTGAGAATAACGGAGAAGGGCAAAGACGGGCGGAGAAGGACGGAGAATACCGAAGAATGGCACAGACAGACGGAGAAGGGCAAACCTGGCCGGAGAAGGCAAATATGGGCAGACGAGGGCAAAGACGGGCAAAGGAAATCAAAGACGGGCGCTAGGAGGGCAAAGAAGGGAGGATGAGAGCAAAGAGGGGCGGAGAATGGCAAAGACGGGCAGAGAATAGCAAAGACGGGCGGAGAAGGGCAAAGACGGGCAGAGAAGGGCAAAGACGGGCAGAGAAGGGCAAAGACGGGCAGAGAAGGGCAAAGACGGGCAGAGAAGGGCAAAGACAGGCAGAGAAGGGCAAAGAAGGTCGGAGAATTGTGGAGAGTACCGGAGAATGGCAAAGACGGGTGGAGAAGAGCAAAAAGGGTTGGAGAAGGGCAAAAATGGGCAGACAAGAACACAGACGGGGGAGAAGGGCAAAGTCGGGCGGACAAGTGCAAAGAGGTTTTGACAAGGGCAAAGACAATCTGAGAAGTGCAGAAATACGAGAGAAGGGCAAAGACTGGCGGGCAAAGATGGGCGGACAAAGGCAAAGACGGGCGGAAAAGGGCAAAGATGGGCGGACAAGGGCAAAGATGGGTGGAGAAGCGCTAAGACTGTCGGAGAATTGCGGAGTACTGGAGAAGGGCAAAGACGGGCGGAGAAGGGCAAAGACGGGCGGAGAAGGGCAAAGACGGGCGGAGAAGGGCAAAGACGGGCGGAGAAGGGCAAAGACGGGCGGAGAAGGGCAAAGACGGAGGGAGAAGGGCAAAGACGGGTGGAGAAGGGCAAAGACGGGCGGAGAAGGGCAAAGACGGGCGGAGAAGGGCAAAGACGGGCGGAGAAGGGCAAAGACGGGCGGAGAAGGGCATAGACGGGCGGAGAAGCGCAAAGACAGGCAGAGAAGCGCAAAGACAGGCAGAGAAGCGCAAAGACAGGCAGAGAAGCGCAAAGACAGGCAGAGAAGCGCAAAGACAGGCAGAGAAGCGCAAAGACTGGCAGAGAAACGCTAAGTCAGGCGGAGAAGAGCATAGACGTACAGAAAAGGGTAAAGACTGGCAGAGAAGGGCAAAGACGAGCGGAGAAGGGCTAAAACGGGCAGAGAAGTGTGGTGAATAACGGAGAAGGGCAAAGAGAGTTGGAGAAGGGCAAAGGCAGGAGGACAAAGGCAAAGAAGGTTGCACAAGGGCAAAGACAGGTGGAGAAGGGCAAAGACGGGTGCAGAAGGGTAAAGACGGGTGTAGAAGGGCAAAGACGGGCGGACAAGGGCAAAGACGGGCGGACAAGGGCAAAGACGGGCGGACAAGGGCAAAGACGGGCGGACAAGGGCAAAGACGGGCGGAGAAGGGCAAAGACGGGCGGACATTGCAAAGACGGGCGGAGAAGGGCAAAGACGGGCGGAGAAGTGTAAAGACGGGCGGAGAAGTGAAAAGACGAGCGGAGAAGGGCAAAGAATGTCGGAGAAGGACAAAGACGGGCAGAGAAGGGCACAGACGGGTGGAGAATTGCAAACAAGTGCGGAGAATGCAAAGACGGGCAGAGAAGTGCAAAGACGAGCAATGACGGGTGGAGAAGCACAAAGTCGGTCAGAGAAGAGCAAAGACATGCGGAGAGGGGCAAAGACGGGCGGAGAAGGGCAAAGACAGGCAGAGAAGGGCAAAGACGGGCGGAGAAAGGCAAAGACGGGCGGAGAAAGGCAAAGAAGGGCGGAGAAAGGCAAAGAAGGGCGGAGAAGGGCAAAGACGGGCGGAGAAGGGCAAAGACAGGCGGAGAAGGGCAAAGACGGGCGGAGAAGGGCAAAGACGGGCGGAGAAGGGCAAAGACGGGCGGAGAAGGGCAAAGACGGGCGGAGAAGGGCAAAGACGGGCGGAGAAGGGCAAAGACGGGCGGAGAAGGGCAAAGAGGTTTAGACAAGAACAAGGACAGTCTGAGAAATCCCAAGAATACCGGAGATGTGCAAAGAGAGATGGAGAAGGGCAAAGACGGGCGGAGAAGGGCAAACACGGGCGGAGAAGGGCATAGACGGGTGCATAAGCGCAAAGACGGGCAGAGAAGAGCAAAGAAGGGAGGAGAAGGGCAAAGACGGGCAGAGAATGGCAAAGACGGGGGGAGAAGAGCAAAGACGGGCGGAGAAGAGCAAAGACGGGCGGAGAAGGGCAAAGACTGGAGGAGAAGATCAAAGACGGGCGCAGAAGTGCAAAGAAAGGCGGACAATTGCCAAGACGGTTGGACAAAGACAAAGACGGTTGCACAAGTGATAAGATGGGCGGACAATGGCTAAGAAGGGCTGACAAGTGCAAAGACAGGTGGAGAAGGGCAAACAAGTGCGGAGAATGCAAAGACAGGCAGAGAAGTGCAAAGACATGCCAAGAAGAGCAAAGAAGGGCGCAGAAGGGCAAAGACGGGCGGAAAAAGGCAAAGAAGTGCAGAGAGTGGCAAGGAAGATAGGAGAGTTGCAAAGACGTCCGGAGAGTGGCAAAGACGGGCGGAGAAGGGCAAAGACGGACGGACAAGGGCAAAGACGGGCGGACAAGGGCAAAGAAGGGCGGACATTGCAAAGACAGACTGAGAAGGGCAAAGTAGGGCGGAGAAGGACAAAGTAGGGCGGAGAAGGGCTAAGACGGGTGGAGAAGTCTAATGATGGGCGCAGAAGTGAAAATATGGGCGGACAAGGGCAAAGACGGGTGGATAAGTGCAAAGACAAGCAGACAAGTGCAAAGAATATCAGAGAAGGACAAAGACGGGCAGAGAAGGGCACAGACGGGTGGAGAAGGGCACAGACGGGCGGAGAAGTGCCAAGAAGTGCGGAGAATGCAAAGACGGGCAGAGAAGTGCAAAGACGAGCAAAGATGGGCGGAGAAGCACAAAGTCGGTCGGAGAAGAGCAAAGACATGCGGAGAAGGGCAAAGACAGGCGGAGAAGGGAAAAGACGGACGGAGAAGGGCAAAGAAGAGCGGAGAAGGGCAAAGACAGGCGGAGAGATTCAAACAAGTGCGGAGAATGCAAGGACGGGCAGAGAAGTGCAAAGATGTGTCAAGAAGAGCAAAGACAGGTGCAGAATGGCAAAGACGGGCGAAGAAGTGCAAAGACGGGAGGAGAAGTGCTGAGAATAACGGAGAAGGGCAAAGACGGGCAGAGAAGGACGGAGAATACCGAAGAACGGCACAGACAGACGGAGAAGGGCAAACATGGGTGGAGAAGGCAAATACGGGCAGACAAGGGCAAAGATGGGCAAAGGAAGGCAAAGACGGGCGCTAGGAGGGCAAAGATGGGCGGACGAGGGCAAAGAGGGGCGGAGAGGGGCGGAGAAGGGCAAAGACTGGCGGAGAATGGCAAAGACGTGTGGAGAAGAACAAAGACGGGCAGAGAAGGGCAAAGACGGTCGGAGAATTGTGGAGAATACCGGTGAATGGCAAAGAGGGGCGGAGAAGAGCAAAGACGGGTGGAGAAGGGCAAAGACAGGCGAAGAGTAAAGACAGGCGGACAATTGCAAAGGAAGGCGGACAAAGGCAAAGACGGGCGCACAAGTGCAAAGATGGGCGGAGAAGGGCAAAGACGGTTGGACAAGGGCAAAAACAGGCGGACAAGAACAAAGACGGCGGTAGAAGGGCAAAGACGGACAGAGAAGGGCAAAGACAGGCGGACAAGTGCAAAGAGGTTTAGACAAGGGCAAAGACAGTCTGAGAAATCCGGAGAATACTGGAGAAGTGCAAAGACAGGCGGAGAAGGGCAAAGACAGGCGGAGAAGAGCAAAGACGGCCAGAGAAGGGCAAAGACGGCCAGAGAAGGGCAAAGACGGCCAGAGAAGGGCAAAGACGGCCAGAGAAGGGCAAAGACGGCCAGAGAAGTGCGGAGAGTACCGGAGAAGGGCAAAGACTGGCGGACAAGGGCAAAGACAGGTTGAGAAGGATAAAGACGGGCAGAGAAGTGCGGAGAATACCAGAGAAGGGCAAAGATGGGCGGAGAAGGGAAAAGCCGGGCGGAGAAGCACAAAGATGGGCGGAGAAGCGCAAAGACGGGCGAAGAAGGGCAAAGACGGGCGGAGAAGGGCAAAGACGGGCGGAGAAGGGCAAAGACGGGCGGAGAAGGGCAAAGACGGGCGGAGAAGGGCAAAGACGGGCGGAGAAGGGCAAAGACGGAGGGAGAAGAGCAAAGACGGGCGAAGAAGAGCAAAGACGGGCGAAGAAGTGCAAAGACGGGCGGAGAATTGCAAAGACAGGGGAAAAGGGCAAAGACAGGCGGAGAAGGGCAAAGACAGACAGAGAAGGGCAAAGACAGACAGAGAAGGGCAAAGACAGGCGGAGAAGCGCAAAGTCGAGTGGAGAAGTGCAAAGACATATGGAGAATGTTAAAGAAGGGCGGAAAAGGGTAAAGACGGGCGGAGAAGTTCAAAGACGGGTGGAGAATTGCGGAGAGTACCGGAGAATGGCAAAGATGGGTGGAGAAAGGCAAAGTCGGTCAGAGAAAGGCAAAGAAGTGCTGAGAGTGGCAAAGACGGGCGGAGAAGGGCAAAGACAGGTGGAGAAGGGTAAAGATGGGCGGAGAAGGGCAAAGACAGGCTGACAAGGGCAAACACGGGCGGAGAATTGTGGAGAGCATTGGAGAAGGGCAAAGGCGGGCGGAGAATGGCAATGTCGGGCAAAGAAAGGCAGACGAAACAGACGACACAGACGTTATAAATGACAATGAGGTCAAAATAGAAACAGAAGACACAGAGGACGTTGACGACACATACAACAAGATATTATAAATGAAAATGATGCGACAATATACACAGACGACACAAACAACACAGACAACAAGGACGACACAGGCATTATTTATGACAATGATGTCACAATAGACACTGCTGACGCAGACGACACAGACGACAAAGACATAAATGAAAATGATGTCACAATAGACACAGACGAGAGACAAAGCAGAAGACAAAGACGACACAGAAATTATAATGACAATGATGTCACAATAGACACAGACAACACAGATGACACAGATGACACAAATGACACAGACATTATAAATGTCAATGATGTCAGAATAGACACAGACAACACAGATGACACAGACTTTATAAATGACAATGATGTCACAACAGACAGAGAAGACACAGACATTATAAGTGACAATATCACAATAGACACAGACGAGAGACTCCATAGACGACAAAGAAGACAGAGACATTATAAAAGACAGTGATGTCACAATAGACACAGATGACACAGATAACACACACATTATAAATGACAATGTCACCGCAGACGACACAGACGACAAAGACATAAAAACTACAATGATGTAACAATAGACACAGAAGACACAGACATTATAAATGAAAATTATCTCACAATAGACACAGATGAAACAGACGACAGATGCGACACAAACGAATGACATTAGAAATTACAATGATGTCACAATAGACATAGACGACACAGACAACACAGAGGAAAGACGACTTATGCAACAAAGGCATTATAAATGATAATGATGTCACAATAGACACAGACAACACAGACCACACAGACATTATAAATGGCAATGATTTAACAATAGAAACAGAAGACACAGATGCCACAGGCTTTATAAATAAAAATGATGTCAAAATAGACACAGAAGACAAAGACAACACAGAGAATACAGACTTTATAAAAGAAAATGATACCAAAATACACAGAGACGACACAGATGACACAAACTTTATAAATGACAATGTTGTCATAATAAACACAGACGACACAGACATTATAAATTACAATGAAGTCACAATAGACACAGAAGACACAGACATTATAAATGACAATGATGTCACAATAGACACAGATGACACAGAATACACAGACGACAGAGACATAATTTATGACAAAGAATTCACAATAAGAACTAACGACACAGACATAATAAATGAAAATGATGTCACAATAGACACAGACGAGAGAAGAAACAGATGACACAGACCACACAGAAATCATTATGACAAGATGTCACAATAGACACAGACAACACAGATGACACAGACGACAAATACATTATAAATTACAATGATGTCACAATAGACACAGATGAAAGAGATGACAGAGACTTTATAAATGACAATGATGCCACAATAGACACAGATGACACAGACAACACAGAGGACAGAGACGACATATGCAAAAAAGACATTATTAAAGAAAATGATGTCACAATAGACACAGACGACACAGACATTATAAATGACAGTGATGTCACAATAGACACAGACAAAAGAGATGACAGAGACGACACAGACATTTCAAATGGTAATGATGTAACAATAGACACAGACAAAAATAATTTAGAAATGACAACTATGTAACAATAGAGACAGAATATACGCTCTTTATAAATGACAATGGTGTCAGAATAGACACATGCGACACAGACATTATATATGACAATGATGTCACAATATATACAGACGACACAGATGGCACATAAATTATAAATGACAAGGATGTCAAGATAGACACAGACGACAGAAAACACAGACATTATAAATGAAAATTACGTCACTATAGACACAGACGACACAGACATTATAAATTACATGATGTCATAATAGACAGAGATGACACAGACTACACAGATATTATAAATGACAAAGATGGCACAAAAGACACAGACGACACAGACATTATAAAGGACAACGGTGCCAAAATAGGCACAGATGTCACTGACTACACAGACACTAAAATTGACAATTAAGTCACAATAGACACAGATGACACAGATATTATAAATGACAATTTTTTAACAATGAAACAGACGACATAGACATTATACGTGACAATGATATCACAATAGACATAGACGACACAGACCTTATAATTGCAAATGATTTCACAGTAGACACAGACGACAAAGAAATTATAATTGACACTGCTGTCATCATAGACACAGATGACACAGACGACACAGATAATATAAATTGAAATGCTGTCACAATAGACACCGACGACACAGACACAGAAGTCACAGACATTATAAATGACATTGATGTCACAATGGACACAGACGACATAGACAACACAGACTTTATAAATGACAATGATGTCAAAATAGACACAGACGACACAGAAGACAGAGACGACATAAGCATTATAAATGATAATGATGTCACAGAAACACAGAAGACAAAGAAGACAGAGAGGACACAGACATTTTAAATGACAATGATGTCACAATAGACACAGATGACACCGTCATTATAAGTGATAATGATGTCACAATAAACACAGATGACACAGAAGACAGACGACACAGACGACAGACGACACATATGACACAGACATTATAAGTGAAAATTATGTCATAATATACTCAGTTTACACAGACGACACAGACATTGTAAATGAAAATTATGACAAAATAGACATAGACGATACACACGGCACAGACTTTATAAATGACAGAGATGTCACCATAGATAGAGATGACACTGAAGACACAGACGACACAGACATTATTAATGACAATGATGTCATAATAAACACAGACGACACAGATGACAGACATTATAAATGACAATGATGTCACAGTAGACACAGTAAACACAGACGAGAGAGACGACGCAGACGACACAGACGACACAGAAATTCTAAATGAGCATTATGTCACAACAGACACAGAAGACCGAGACGACACAGTGGACACGGACATTATACTGACAATGATGTCACAATAGACAGACGACACAGACACAATAAAGGACAATCATATCACAATAGACACAGACGACACAGAAATAATAAATGAAAATTATGTCACTATAGAACAGACAACACAGATGACACAGACGACAGAGATATTATTAAAGACAATGATAACACAAAAGATATAGATGACACAGACAATACAGACAACACAGACATTATAAAAGTCAATGAAGTCACTATAGAAATAGATGGCACAGACGACACAGACATTATAAATAATAATGAAGTCAAAATAGACTCAGAAGACACAGACGACATAGAATACACAGACATTATTAATGACAATGATGTCACAATAAACACAGAAGACACAGATATTATAAATGAAAATGATATCACAATAGACACAGACGACACAGATGACACAGACGACAGAGACATTATAAATAACAGTCATGTCACAAAAGACACAGACGAGACAGATGAAACAGACACCATAAAAGACAATGATGTCACAATAAACAAAGACGACACAGTCGACACAGACTTTAAAAATGACAATGATGTAACAATAGCCACAGACGACAAAGACGACACAGACATTATAAATGAAAATGATGTCAAAATAAACTCAGACGACACAGACATTATAAATGACAATGATGTCAAAATAGACGCAGATGACACAGACAACACAGACATTATAAATGAAATTGATGTCACAAGAGACACAGACGACAGAGATGACACAGACATTATAAATGACACTGATGTCACCAGAGACACAGACGACAGAGACAACACAGACTTGTTAGAAACAGTGATACCACAAAAGATACAGACAACAGATGACACAGAATACATAGAGGAAACAGACGACAGAGATGTTATAAATGAAAATGATGTCACGATAGACATAGACGACTAAGACGACACAGATGACACAGACATTATAAGTGAAAGTGATGTCAAAATTGACACAGAAAACACAGAGGACAAAGAGGATACAGACGACACAGATAGTATAAATGACAATGGTATCACAATAGACACAGATGACACAGATTACACAGTCATTATGTATTACACTTAAGTCAAAACAGACAGAGAAGACAAAGATATTTAAAAAGACAATAATGTCACAATATACACAGAAGACACGGATATTATAAACGTCAAAGATGTCATAATAGACACTGACGACACAGATGACACAGGCATTATAAATGTCTATGATGTCATAACAGACACAGAAACACAGACGACACAGACATTATAAATAACGAAGATGTCACAATAGACACAGACAACAGAGACTTTTTAAATGACAATAATGTACACAGACGACACAGAAGAAAAAGACATTATAAATGACAATGATGTCACAATAGACACAACAGACACAGACGACACAGACATTATAAATGAAAATTATGTCACAATAGACACAGACGATACAGTTGACACAGACATTATAAAAGAAAATGATGTTATAATAGACACAGACAACACAGACATTATAAATGACAATGATGTCACAATAGACATAGACGACATAGACGACACATCGTTAATGACAATGATGTCACATGAGACACAGACGATACATATCCTATAAATGACAATGATGTCACAGGAGAAACAGATGACACAGACTTTATAAAATACAATGATGTTACAATAGACACAGATGACAGTCATTATAAAAGAAAATGATGTCACAATAGATAGAGATGACACAGAATACGAAGACGACAGAGACCTCAGACACTATAAATGGCAATGATGTCACAATAAACACAGACGACAGAGACCTCAGACACTATAAATGACAATGATGTCACAATAGACTCAGACTACACAGACTTTATAAATTACAGTGATGTCATAATAGACGCAGACGACACAGACCACACAGACATTATAAATGACAATGATGCTACATTAGAAACAGATGACACAGACATTAAAAATGACAATCATATCAGAATAGACACAGACGACACCGACATTATAAATGAAAATGATTCCAAAAAAGACAACGACACAGACTACACAGACGACACAGACATTATAAATGACAATGATGTCACAATAGAAAAAGATGACACATATGACAAAGACGTTATAAATGACAGTGATGTCACAATAGACACAGACAACACAGACATTATAAATGACAATGACGTCACAATAGACACAGACGACACAGACCACACAGATATAATAAAAGACAATGAAGTTCAGAATATACACAGACGACACAGGTGACACAGACGTTATAAATGACACTGATGTACTATAGACACAGACGACGCAAACATAAATGACAATGATATCACAAAAGACACAGACGACACATACGACAATGACGATAGAGAGGACACAGAAGAAACAGACAATGTAAATGACAATGATGTCTCAAAAGACAAGGACGACACAGGCGACAAAGACATTATAAATGACAATCATTTCACAAAAGACACATAAAACAGTCATTATACATGACAATGATGTCACAATATAAATAGATGACACAAACAACAGATATTATAAATGACAATAATGCCAAAATAGACACAGACAACACAGAAGACATAGGCATCATAAAATAAAAAAAATGTCACAATAGACACAGACGACACAGACATTAAAAATGACAATGATGTCACAATTGACACAGAAGACACCGACATTATATACGACAATGATGTCACGCTAGACACAGACGAAACCGATATTAAAAATGACAATGATGACACAATATACAGAGATGACACAGATGACAAAGACATTAAAAAAGACAAAGTTGTCACATTACACCGAAGACACAGATGACACAGATATTATATATGACAATGATGTCACAATATACACAGAAAACAGAGACAACACAGACATTATTAATGATATCGATGTCACAATAGATGCAGACAAGAGACAAGACAGAAGACACTGACATTATTATGACAATGATGTCACAATAGACGCAGACAACACAGACGACAAAGACGACACAGACAATATAATTGACAATGATGTCACCATTGACACAGAAGAAAAAGACAACACAGACGACACAGACGACACAGACATTAAAAATGACATTGATGTCAAAATTGACACAGACGAAAAAGATATTATAGATGACAATTATGTCACAATAGATACAGATGACACAGACGACACAGACATTATAAATTACAATGATGTCAAAATAGACTCAGACAACACAGACATCACAGACAACACAGACAGTATAAATTACAAAGATGTCACAATAGACACAAACAACACAGACAACAACAACGATAGAGATGACACAGATGAAAGAGACATTAAAAATCACAATGAAGTCACAGTAGACACAGACGACACAGGCATTATAAATTACAAAGATGTCACAATACACACGGACGACACAAATGACACAGACATAAGTGACAATGATGTCACAATAGACACAGACGACAAAGACGACACAGACATTATAAATGAAAATGATTACACAGACGACAGATATTATAAATCAAAATGATGTCACAATATACACAGATGACACAGACGACACAGATATTAAAATGACAATGATGTCACAATTGACACAGATGTCACAGAGGATACAGAGCACACAGAAAAAAGACAACACAGATATTATAGATGTCAATGATGTTCACAATATACACAGATGACACAGGCGACACAGACATTATAAATGACAATCATGTCACAATAGACACAGATGACACAGACGACACAGGCATTATAAATTACAAAGATGTCACAATACACACAGATGACAAACGACACAGACTTTATAAATGACAATGATGTCACAACATACACAGATGACACAGACTACACTGACATTGAAATGACAATGATGTCACAAAAGCCACAGACGACAGAGACTTTATGAATTAAAATTATGTCACAATAAACACAGACGACAGACGACAAAGACATTTTAATTACAATGATGTAACAAAACACAGACAACACAGACTTTATAAATGAAAATGATTACACAGACGACACAGACAATATAAATGACAATGATGTCACAATAGACACAGATGACACAGACGACACAGTCATTACAAATGACAATGATGTCAAAATAGACACAGATGACAACGACTACAGAGACTTTATAAATGAAAATGATGTCAAAATAGACACAGACGACACCGATATTAAAAATGACAATGATGTCACAATACACACAGACAATACAGAGGACAGATTATATATTACAGTGATGTCACAACAGACAGATACAAAAAAACCGACACAGACATTATAAATGAAAATGATTTCACAATAGACAGAGACGACACAGACATTTTAAATGACAATGATGTCACAATAGGCAAAAACGACACATACGACTCAGATATTATAAATGTCAATGATGTCACAACAGACGATGATGACACAGAAACTATAAATGACTATGATGTCACAATAGACACAGACATTATAAATGAGAATGATCATAAAATCATAGAATAACCAGGTTGGAAGAGACCCACCGGATCATCGAGTCCAACCATTCCTATCAAACACTATACCATGCCTCTTAGCACCTCGTCCACCCGTGCCCTAAAAACCTCCAGGGAAGGTGAATCAACCACCTCCCTGGGCAGCCTCTGCCAGGGACCAATGACCCTTTCTGTGAAGAACTTTTTCTTAATGCCCAGCTTAAATCTCCCCTGGTTGAGCTTGAGGCCATTCCCTCTTGTCCTGTCCCCTGTCACTTGGAAGAAGAGACCAGCACCCTCCTCTCTACAACCTCCTTTCAGGTAGTTGGAGAGAGCAATGAGGCCTCCCCTCAGAGTCCTCTTCTCCAGGCTAAACAACCCCAGCTCTTTCAGCCGCTCCTCGTAAGACCTGCTCTCCAGCCCCCTCACCAGCTTTGTTGCTTTTCTCTGGACTCACTCCAGAGGCTCAACATCCTTCTTGTGGTGAGCGGCCCAGAACTGAACACAGGATTCGAGGAGCGGTCTCACCAGTGCCGACTACAGAGGGAGAACCTCCTCCCTGGACCTGCTGGTTACGCTGTTTCTGATACAAGCCAAGATGTCACTGGCCTCCAGCTGGATTTCACACCATTTACCACCACTCTCTGGGCCCGGCTAGCCAACCAGTTTTCCACCCAGGAGAGTGTGCGCCTGTCCAGGCCAGAGGCTGACAGTTTCTCAAGCAGAATGCTGTGAGAAACTGTGTCAAAGGCTTTACTAAAGTCCAGGAAGACCACATCCACAGCCTTTCCCTCATCCAGCAGCCGAGTCACTTTGTCATAGAAGGCAATCAGGTTAGTTTGGCAAGACCTACCTTTTGTGAACCCATGTTGACTGGACCTGATCACCCAGTTCTCTTGCATGTGCTTCATGATAGCACTCAAGATCACCTGCTCCATGACTTTCCCTGGCACTGAGGTCAGACTGACAGGCCTGGAGTTTCCTGGGTCCTTCCTGCGACCCTTCTTGTAGATGGGCACAGCATCAGCCAGCCTCCAGTCCAGTGGGACTTCCCCAGTCAGCCAGGACTGTTGGAAGATGATGGAAAGAGGTTTGGCCAGCACATCTGCCAGCTCCTTCAATACTCTTGGATGAATCCCGTCCGGCCCCATAGACTTGTGGGTGTCTAGTTGGGCTAGCAAGGCTCTGACCACCTCCTCTTGGATCACGGGAGCCTCATTATGCTCCTCCAGCTCCTGGGTTTGTACACAGACGGAATGACCCTCCTTACAAATAAAGACTGAGGCAAAGAAGGCATTAAGTACCTCAGCATTTTCCTCATCCCCAGTCACTGTTGTTCCTTCTGTGTCCAATAGGGACTGTATGGTCTCCCTAGTCCTCCTTTTATTATGTATATGTTTGTAGAAAGATATTTTGTTCTCTTTCACAGACTTGGCCAATCTGATTTCTAGCTGAGCCTTAGCCCTTCTGATTTTTTTCCCTACACAATATGTCACAATAGACACAGAAGACACACATTTTATAAATTAAAATGATATCAAAATAGACACAGATGACAAAGACATTATAAATGAAAAAGATGTCTCAATAGACACAGCTGACACAGACGACCCAGACTTTATAAATGACAGTGATGTCACAAGAGTAAAAGACGACACATATGACACAGACATTGTAAATGAAAATTATATAAAAAAATAAAAATGATACAGACGACACAGACATTATAAATGACAATGATGTCACAATAGACAGTCGACACAGACGTTATAAATGACAACGATGTCACAATAGACCAGACGACAGAGACGACACAGACATTATAAATGACTATAATGTCACAATAGACAAAACCGACCCAGACCACAGAGATATTATAAATGACAATGATGTCACAATAGACACAGACGACAGAGAAGACACAGACATTATAAATGACAGTGATGCCAATATAGACAAAGATTACACAGACGACAAAGACGACACAGACATTATAATTGGAAATGATGTCACAACAAAGAAGACACAGACATTATAAATGACAATGATTTCACAACAGAAAAAGACGAAAAAAACGACACAGACAACACAGACATTATAAATAACAATGATTTCAATATAGACAAAGACGACACAGACATTATAAATGACAATGATGTCACAATAGACACAGACGACACAGAAATTAAAAAAAAGAATTAGGTCAAAATTGACACAGACGACACAGACGAAAATGTCATTATAAATGACAACGATATCACAATAGACACAAGCGTCTCAGATGACACCAACGACACAGATATTATTAATGACAATGATGTCACAATACACAGACGACACAGACAGTGTAAATGGCAATGATGTCACAATAGACAAAGACGAAACAGATATTATAAATGACAATGACGTCAAAATAGAAACAGACGACAGAGACAACCCAAACATTAAAATTACAATGACGTCAAAATAGAAACAGACGACAGAGACAACACAAACATTATAAATGACAATGAAGTTACAAAAGACACAAACGATACAGACGATGCAGACATTATAAATGAAAATGATGTCTCAATAGACACAGACGACACAGACAAAACAGACGTCACATCATTATAAATGAAATTGTTTTCACAATAGACAGAGACGACACAGACATTATAAATGACAATGATGTCACAATAGACACAGATAACACAGATGACCCAGAAGACACAGACATTATAAAGTAAAACGATGTCACAATAGACACAGACCTTATAAATGACAATGATGTCACAATAGACACAGACGACACAGACATTATAAACGACTATGATATCATAATAGACACAGAAGACACAGACCACAGAGATATTATATATGAAAATGATGTCAAAATAGACACAGACGACACAGACATTAAAAACGACAATGATGCCAAAATAGAGAAAGATTACACAGACGACAAAGACGACATAGACATTATAATTGAAAATGATGTCACAACAAAGAGGACACAGACATTATAAATGACAATGACGTCACAATAGAAAAAGACGACACAGACGACACAGACATTATAAATAACAATGAGGTCAAAATAGACACAGACGACAAGACGATATAGACATTAGAAATGAAAATGATGTCACAATAGACACAGACAACACAGACATTACAAATGAAAGTGATGACAAAATGCATACAGATGACAGACAAAACTATCATTATAAATGACAATGATATCACAATAGATACAAACAACTCAGATGACACAGACATTATAAATGACAACGATATCAAAATAGACATAGACGACACAGATGACACTGATATTATAAATGAAAATGATGCCAAAATAGACACCGACGACACAGACATTATAAATGGCAATGATGTGAGAAGACACAAAGATGACACACATGACACAGACATTAAAAATGACAACGATATCACAATAGACACAGACGATACAGACTACAGAGATGACACAAACAACACAAACACTATAAAAGACAGTGATGTCGCAATAGACATTGACAGTACAGATGACAAAGTCATTATAAATTAAAATGATGTCACAATAGACATGGACGACACAGACGACACAGACATTATAAATGACAATAATGTCACAAGAGACACAGATGACACAGACATTATAAATGACAATGATGTCACAATACACACAGACGACACGGACCACACAGACATTATAAATGAAATAGATTTCACAATAGACACAGACGACACAGACAGTATAAATGACAATGATGTCACAATAGACACAGACATTATAAATGACAATGATGTCACAATAGACACAGACGACACAGACATTAAACATGACAATGACGTCACAATAAACAGAGACGTCACAGACATTATAAATGACAAAAATTTCAAAACAGACACAGACGACAGACGACACAGACCTCATAAAGACAATCGTGTCAAATTATACACAGAAGACAAAGACGACAGAGACAACACAGAAGAAAGAGACATTATAAATGACAAGGATGTAACAAGAGACACAGACATCAGACGACGGAGACCACAGAGATGACACAGATATTGTAAATTAATATTATGTCACAATAGAAACAGAGGGAAAAGATGACACAGTCACTATAAATGACAGAGATATCACAATTGACACAGACGACGCAGACGAGAGAGACATTATAATTGACTATGATGTCACTATATACACAGACATTATAAATAACAATGATGTCACAATAGACACAGACGACAAAGACATTTTAAATGACAATGACGTCACAATAGACACAGAAGACACAGACGACAAAGACATAAATGACAATGATGTCAAAATACACACAGACGACACAAACGACACATATGACACAGACATTGTAAATGTTAATGATGTCACGAGAGACACAGACAACACAGAAGACACAGACATTATATATGACAACGATGTCACAATAGACACAGACGACACCAACAACACAGACGTTATTAGTGACAATGATGGCAAAATAGACAAAAACGAGAAAGATGACACAGACAATATATTTGACAATGATGTCACAATAGACACAGACATTATAAATGAGAGTAATGTCACTATAAACACAGACGACACAGACGACACACAAGACACAGATGACAAAGTCATTATAAATGAAAATGATGACACAATGGACAAGGACGACACAGACATTATAAATGACAATGATGTCAAAATAGACACAGACGACAGAGACATAGTAAATGACAATGATGTCACAATAGACACAGACACACAGACAATATAAATGAAAATGAGGTCACAATAGACACCCACGACAGAGACGACACAGACATTATAACTGACCATGATGTCATAATAGACACAGACGACACAGAGGACACAGACATTATAAATGACATAGATTTCAAAATAGACACAGACGCAACAGACGACACAGAAAACACAGATGAATTCGATAACACAGACGTTGAAAATGTTGTCACAATAAACACAGACGAAAAAGACAACACAGACGACAAAGACTTTATAAATGAAAATGATGTCACAATAGACACAGAAGACACAGACGATATAGATGACAGAGACATGAATGACAATGATGTCACCATAGACACAGAGGACACAGAGGAAACAGATATTATAAATTACAATGATGTCACAATAGACACAGACGACAAAGATATTATAAATTTTAACGATTTCACAGTAGACAGACAACACACACGACACAGACATTATAAATTAAAATGATGTCACAGAAGACACAGACGACAGACTACACAGACATTATAAATGAGAATGATGTCACAATAGACACAGACGACACAGACATTATATATGACAAGAATCTCTCAATAGACACAGACAGAACAGACGACACAGAATACAATGACGAGATACATTATAAATGACAAGGATTTCACTATAGACACAGACGACACTAAAGACACAGACATTATAAAAGACAACGATGTCACAGAAGACAGAGACAACACAGAGGGCAGAGTTATTAAAAAAGACAATGATGTCACAATAGACAAATATGACAGAGATGATACAGATGACAAATTATAAATGACGATTTCACAATAGACAGACCATATCGAAGACATTATAAATGACAATGAAGTCACGACAGACACAGACGACACAGAAGACACATAAAAAATGACAATGATGTCACAATATACACAGACGACAGAGACGGCAAAGACATTATAAATGACAATTATGTAACAATAGACACAGAAGATACAGACGACACAGACATTTTTAATGACAATGACGTCACAATATACACAGACAACACAGACGACACAAAGGACACAGACAACACAGATAACTCAGATGACACATATATTATAAATGAAAACGATGTCACAATAGACACAGAAGACACAGACATTTGAAATGACAATGCTGTCACCATAGACAATCATGACACAGATGCCACCGACATTACTAATGACAATGATGTCAAAATAGACAGAGAATACACAGACGACAAAGATATTATAAATGACTTTGATGTCACAATAGAGAAAGAACACACAGATGATACAGTCATTGTAAATAACATAGATGTCACAATAGACAAAGACGACACATAAGACAATCACATTATAAATGAAAATGATGTCACAGACGACACAGCCGACACAGACAACACAGATGACACAGACATTATTAACGACAATGATGTCAAAATAGAGACAGATGACACAGATGAAACAGACATTATAAATGACAATGATGTCGCAATAGACACAGACGCCACAGACATTATAAATGACAATGATGTCACTATAGACATAGACGAAACAGACACTCTAAACTACGATGATGTCACAATAGACAGACTAGACAGACAACACATACGACACAGACATTATAAATGACAGTGATGTCACAATATTCATAGACGATACAGACATTATAAATGACAATGATGTCACAATACACACAGAAAACACAGACATTATAAATGACAATGACAACACAATAAACACAGACGACACAGACTACACAGGCAATACAGACATTATAAAAGAAAATGATGTCACAATAAACACAGAGGATACAGACGATAGAGACGAAACAGACCACACAGACGACAGTCATTCTAAATGAAAATGATGTCAAAATAGACACAGAAGACACAGACATAATAAATGACAATGATGTCACAACAGACAGAGACGAGACAGGCGACACAGATATTGTAAAAAAAATATGTAACAACAGACACAGACATAAATGACAGTGCCATCTGAATAGACACAGATAACACAGACGACACAGACATTATAAATGAAAATGATGTCAAAAAAGACACAGACAACACAGACGACACAGACATTATAAATGACAAAGATGTCAAAATAGACACAGACGACTCAGACATTATAAATGACAATGATATCAGAACAGACACAGACGACACAGACATTATAAATTACAATGATATCACAATAGACACAGAAGACACAGACATTAAAAATTAGCATGATGTCAAAATAGGCACAGACAACAGAGACCACACAGATATTATATATGACGATGTCACAGTAGACACAGACAACACAGACAGTATAAATGAACATGATGTCACAATAGGCAAAGACAACTCAGAAAACAGAATTTAGAAATGACAATGAAGTCAAAATAGACAAATACAATACAAACGACAGAGATGACACAGATATTATATTTTAAAATTATGTAACAATGGAATCAGACGACACAGACCATACAGACATTATTAACGACAACGATGTCACAGTAGACAAAAACGACACAGACTGCACAGACGACAGAAATTTTAAATGACAGTGATGACACAATAGACACAGGAGACACAGGTGACAACGACATTATTAATGACAATGATGTCACAACAGACAAAAAAACCATGGACAACAAGGACGACACACACATTATCAATGAAAATGAAGTCAAAGTATACACAGACGACTCAGACGACACACACAACACAGACATCATACATTACAATGATGTCACAATAGACACAGATGACACAGACATTATAAATGGCAACGACGTCACAGTAGACACAGAGGACACAGAGATAATAAATGACAATTATATCACAATAGACACAGAAGACAGACGACACCGATGAATCAGACTACACAGATATTATAAATTACAATGATGTAAAAATAGACAGAGATGACACAGGCATTATAAATGACAACGATGTCACAATATACACAGACGACAGAGACGGCAAAGACATTATAAATGACAATTATGTAACAATAGACACAGAAGATACAGACAACAGAGACGACACATATTTTTAATGACAATGATGTCACAATATACACAGAAAACACAGACGACAAAGACATTATAAATGACAGTGATTTCAAAATAGACACAGAGGCCACAGACCACACAAAGGACACAAACAACACAGATAACTCAGATGACACAGACATTATAAATGAAAATGATGTCACAATAGACACAGAAGACACAAATGATACAGACGACAGGGACATGAATGACAGTGATGGCACCATAGACACAGACGACACAGAGGACACAGATATTGAAAATAACAATGATGTCACAATAGACACAGACGACACAGACATTTTAAATTACAATGACGTCACCATAGACTATCATGACACAGAGGCCACAGACATTACTAATGACAATGATGTCAAAATAGACACAGAATACACAGATGACAAAGATATTATAAATGACTATGATGTCGCAATAGAGAAAGACCGCACAGATGATAGTCATTATAAATAACAATGATGTCACAATAGACAAGGACACAACAGCCGACACAGACAACACAGATGACACAGACATTATTAACGACAATGATGTCAAAATAGAGACAGATGACACAGATGAAACAGACATTATAAATGACAATGATGTCACAATAGACACAGACGCCACAGACATTATAAATGACAATGATGTCACTATAGACATAGACGAAACAGACACTCTAAACTACGATGATGTCACAATAGACAGACTAGACAGACAACACATACGACACAGACATTATAAATGACAGTGATGTCACAATATTCATAGACGATACAGACATTATAAATGACAATGATGTCACAATACACACAGAAAACACAGACATTATAAATGACAATGACAACACAATAAACACAGACGACACAGACTACACAGGCAATACAGACATTATAAAAGAAAATGATGTCACAATAAACACAGAGGATACAGACGATAGAGACGAAACAGACCACACAGACGACAGTCATTCTAAATGAAAATGATGTCAAAATAGACACAGAAGACACAGACATAATAAATGACAATGATGTCACAACAGACAGAGACGAGACAGGCGACACAGATATTGTAAAAAAAATATGTAACAACAGACACAGACATAAATGTCAGTGCCATCTGAATAGACACAGATAACACAGACGACACAGACATTATAAATGAAAATGATGTCAAAAAAGACACAGACAACACAGACGACACAGACATTATAAATGACAAAGATGTCAAAATAGACACAGACGACTCAGACATTATAAATGACAATGATATCAGAACAGACACAGACGACACAGACATTATAAATTACAATGATATCACAATAGACACAGAAGACACAGACATTAAAAATTAGCATGATGTCAAAATAGGCACAGACAACAGAGACCACACAGATATTATATATGACGATGTCACAGTAGACACAGACAACACAGACAGTATAAATGAACATGATGTCACAATAGGCAAAGACAACTCAGAAAACAGAATTTAGAAATGACAATGAAGTCAAAATAGACAAATACAATACAAACGACAGAGATGACACAGATATTATATTTTAAAATTATGTAACAATGGAATCAGACGACACAGACCATACAGACATTATTAACGACAACGATGTCACAGTAGACAAAAACGACACAGACTGCACAGACGACAGAAATTTTAAATGACAGTGATGACACAATAGACACAGGAGACACAGGTGACAACGACATTATTAATGACAATGATGTCACAACAGACAAAAAAACCATGGACAACAAGGACGACACACACATTATCAATGAAAATGAAGTCAAAGTATACACAGACGACTCAGACGACACACACAACACAGACATCATACATTACAATGATGTCACAATAGACACAGATGACACAGACATTATAAATGGCAACGACGTCACAGTAGACACAGAGGACACAGAGATAATAAATGACAATTATATCACAATAGACACAGAAGACAGACGACACCGATGAATCAGACTACACAGATATTATAAATTACAATGATGTAAAAATAGACAGAGATGACACAGGCATTATAAATGACAACGATGTCACAATATACACAGACGACAGAGACGGCAAAGACATTATAAATGACAATTATGTAACAATAGACACAGAAGATACAGACAACAGAGACGACACATATTTTTAATGACAATGATGTCACAATATACACAGAAAACACAGACGACAAAGACATTATAAATGACAGTGATTTCAAAATAGACACAGAGGCCACAGACCACACAAAGGACACAAACAACACAGATAACTCAGATGACACAGACATTATAAATGAAAATGATGTCACAATAGACACAGAAGACACAAATGATACAGACGACAGGGACATGAATGACAGTGATGGCACCATAGACACAGACGACACAGAGGACACAGATATTGAAAATAACAATGATGTCACAATAGACACAGACGACACAGACATTTTAAATTACAATGACGTCACCATAGACTATCATGACACAGAGGCCACAGACATTACTAATGACAATGATGTCAAAATAGACACAGAATACACAGATGACAAAGATATTATAAATGACTATGATGTCGCAATAGAGAAAGACCGCACAGATGATAGTCATTATAAATAACAATGATGTCACAATAGACAAGGACACAACAGCCGACACAGACAACACAGATGACACAGACTTTATTAACGACAATGATGTCAAAAGAGAGACAGACGACACAGATTACACAGACATTATAAATGAAAATGATGTCACAATAGACACAGACACTTTTAAATATCGATGTCACAATGGACACAGATGACACAGATATTATAAATGAAAATGATATCTCAGTAGACACAGACGATACAGAAGACACAGACATTATAAAAAACAATGTTGTCAAAATAGACACAAACAATACAGACATTATAAATGACAATGATGTCACAATAGACAAAGACCACAAAAACGACACAGACATTATTAATGAAAATGATGTCATTATAGACACAGATGACAGAAACGACACAGAAGACAAAACCATTATAAATGAAAATGATTTCACAGAAGACACAGACGACACACACGACACAGACATTATAAATGACAATGATGTCACAGTAGACAGACGACACAGACATTATAAATGAAAATGATGTCAAAATAAACACAGACGACACAGACATTATACATGACACTGATGAAACAATAAACAGAGATGACACAGATTACACAGACATTATAAATGACAATGATGTCACAATAGACACAGACGACTGAGACGACAGAGTCGACAGACTACAAAGATATTATAAATGAAAATTAAGTCACACTAGACAGACAACACAGACGACACAGAGGACACTCATGTAATAAATGACAATGTTGTCACAATACACACAGATGACGCAGACTTCACAGACATTATAAATGACAATGATGACACAAAAGGCACAAATGACACAGACATTATAAATGACAATGATTTCACAACAGGCACAGAAGACAGACAATAGTCATAGACGACACAGACATGGTAAATTAAAATAATGTCACAACAGACACAGACGATACAGACAGTATAAATGACAAGGATGTCACAATAGAGACAGACGACACAGACGTCACAGACATTATAAATGACTATGATGTCACAATAGACCTACTCAACACGTATTATAAATGATAATTATGTAACAATAGACACATACGATACAGATGACAGAGACTACAAACTCATTATAAATTACAGTGATGTCAAACTAGACAGAGACGACACAGACAAAACAGAGATTATAAAAGACAGTGATGTCAAAATTGACACAGACGACACAGATGACAGAGATGACATACGACAAAGACATTATAAAATGACAAAGGTGTCACAATAGAAACATGACCCAGATGACGCAGATGACTCAGACTTTATAAATAACGATGATGTCACAATAGACACAGACGACAAAGACGACACAGATGACACAGAAGGAAAAGTCATTATAAATGACAATGAAGTCATAATAGACAAAGACAACACAGACGACACAAACATTATATATGATAAAGATGTCAAAATAGACACAGACGACAGAGACGACAAAGATGACAAAGACATTATTAATGAAAATGTTGTCACAATAGATACAGACGACACAGAAAACAAAGACATTATAAACAACAATGATGTCACAATAGACAGAGACAACACAGACAATAGAAATGACAATGATGTCACAATAGACACAGACACACATATATTATTAATGACATCGACGTCACAATAGACAAAGACCTCAGAGACAACACAGACCACACAGACATTATAAATGAAAATGATGTCAAAATACACACAGACGACAGATGACATTAACGACAATGATGACAGAGACGACACAGACATTACAAATTAAAATGTTGACACAATAGACACAGACGACACAGACTTTATAAATCATAGAATCATAGAATAACCAGGTTTGAAGAGACCCACCGGGTCATCAAGCCCAACCTTAAAAGTTGGCAGTTAAGGCACCCAGAGTGTGTTTAAATATTTTCATTTATTCGTTTCCTTTTCTTTCCCCCTTTTTTCTGTCATGAACTGAGAAAAAAATATCTGATATATAAATGCGCAAGAAAAGAAAAATAATCATGGCACGTTCACAGGGCATGTGGAGACCATCAATCCGAAAAAAATTATAAACTATAAAACCAATGGTATAGGACTCACATGCATCCTGCTTCCCTTACTTAAATGACAATGATGTCACAACACACACAAACGACACAGACATTATAAATGACAATGATGTCAAAATACACACAGAAGACAGAGACGACACGGACATTATAAATGACAATGATTTCACCATAGACACAGACGACACAGTAGACACAGACGACACTGACATTATAAATGACAATGATGTCACCATAGACACAGACGACTCAGACGAGACAGACATTATAAATGACAATGAAGTCACCATAGACACAGACGACACAAACGACACAGATGACAAACATGATAAATGACAGTGATGTCACAATAGAAACAGATGACAAAGACATTACAAATGATAGTTTTTTCACAATAGGCACAGACGACAGAGACAACACAGACGACACACATGATAATGTACAATGATGTCACAATAGACACAGAAGACACAGACTACAAAGACAGCATATATGAAAATGATGTCACTTTAGACACAGACAACTCTGACATTATGACAATGAAGTCACAATAAACACAGACGACACAGAAGACACAGACATTAGAAATGAAAAGGATGTCACAATAAAGACAGACAATAGAGATGAAAATGATATTATATATGACAACGATGTCACAATAAACACAGACGAGACATAAGACAGAGACATTATAAATGAAAATGACGTCACCATAGACAATGACGAGATAGATGACAGAAACGACAGAGACGTTAAAGACACTATAAATGTCAACGATATCAAAATAGACACAGAGGGCATAGACATTATAAATGACAATGAATTCAAAATAGACACAGACGACATAGACATAAATCAAAGTGATGTCACAATAGAAACAGAGGACACAGACATTAGAAAAGACAATGATGTCACACTAGACACAGACAACACAGACGACACTCATGTTAAAAATGACAATGAGGTCACAATAAACACAGATGACACATACAACACAGACATTATATATGACAATGATGTCACAATAGACACAGACGACACAGATGACAGAGGACAGAGACGAGATATGCAAGAAAGACGTTGTTAAAGAAAAAGTAATCACAATAGGAACAGACGTCACAGACGATACAAACATTAAAAATGACAATGATGTCACAATAAACACAGACAACAAAGACATTATAAATGACAATTATATCACAATAGACACAGACAATTCAGATGACACAGACGACACAGATATTATAAATTTCAATTATGTCACAATAGACAGAGATGACGTAGACAACACAGACATTATTAATTACACTGATGTCACAATAGACACAGACATTAAAAATGAAAATGATGTCACAATAGACATAGACGAGAGATGAAGCAGAAGACAAAGACGACACAGAAATTATAATGACAATGATGTCACAATAGACACAGACAACACAGATGACCCAGAAAACACAGACGACACAGACATTATAAATGACAATGATGTCACAATATACACAGACGACACAGAAGACACAGATATTATAAATGACAAAGATGTCACAATAGTCTCAGACAACAGAGACAATAGAGAGGAAACAGATGACACAGATATTATAAATGGCAGTGATGTCACAATAGACCCAGACAAGACAGACGAAACAGACAATATAAATGACAATGATGTCACAATAGACACAGACACACAAACAATAGAAATGGAATTGAGATCACAATAGACACCCAGGACAGAGACAACACAGACATTATAAATGACAATGATGTCACAATAGACACAGACGACAAAGAACTTATTAATGAAAATTATGTCAAAATAGACACAGACGACACAGACTTTAAAAATTACAATGATGTGGAAATAGACACTGAAGACACAGACATTATAAATGACAACAATGTCTCAATAGACACAGACGACACAGATGACACGGATGTTGTAAATGAATATGATGTCACAATAGACACAGACATCACAGACATTGTAAATGAAAATAATGTCACAACAGACAAACACGACACAGACATTATAAATGAAAATGATCTCACAATAAACACAGACTACACAGAAATTATAAATGAGAATGAGGTCACAACTGACACAGACGACACGGACATTATAAATGACAATGATGTCACAATAAACACAGACGACACACCAGTTACAGACATTATAAATGACAATGATGTAACAATAGACTCTGACGACAGAGACAACACAGATATTATAAATGAAAAAGTTGGCACTATATACTTAGATGACAAAGACGACACAGAAGAAACAGACATTATAAATGGCAATAATGTCACAATAGACACAGACGACAACGACATTATAAATGACAATATATTCTCAATAGGAAGAGACGACACAGACATTATAAATAACAATGATGTCACAATAGACACAGACAACACTGACGACAGACATTATACATGATAATTATGTCACAAAATACACAGACGACACATACAAGACATTATAAATGAAAATATGTGACAATATACACAGACGACACAAATGACACAGACGACAGATGACAAAACGACACAGGCATTATAAATGATAATGATGTCACAATAGACACACACGACAGACATTATAAATGACAATGATGTCACAATAGATACAGATGTCACAGACAACAAAGACGACACAGATATTTTATATGACAATGATGTCTCAATAGACAGAGACGACACAGACAACAAAGGCATTATAAATTACACTGATGTAACAATAGACACAGATGTCAAAGACCACACAGACGATACAGATGACACCGAGGAGACAGACATTTAAATAAAAATGATGTCACAATAGACACAGATGGCACAGAAGACACAGACTTTATAAATGACAAAGATGTCACAACAGACACTGATGACACAGAAGACACAGACGTCAAAACATTATAAATGACAGTGATGTCACAGTAGGGAGACGACAGAGAATACACAGAAGACTGAAGCATTATTTATGACAATGATGTCACAATAGACACTGATGACGCAGACGACACAGACGACAAAGAATTATTAATGAAAATGATGTCACAATAGACACAGACGAGAGATGAAGCAGAAGACAAAGACGACACAGAAATTATAATGACAATGATGTCACAATAGACACAGACAACACAGATGACCCAGAAAACACAGACGACAGAGGCATTATAAGTGACAACGATGTCACAATAGACACAGACGACACACATCACACTGACTTTATAAATGACAATGATGTCACAACAGACACAGAGGGCACAGACATTATAAGTGACAATGATATCACAATAGACACAGACGAGAAATGAGATAGACGACACAGAAGACAGAGACATTATAAATGACAATGATGTCACAATATACGCAGATGAAACAGGTGACACAGATGACACAAAAGACAAAGACATTATATATGACAATGATGTCACAATAGACAAAAATGACAGAGACAACATAGAGGAAAGAGACGACAGATGCAACAAAGACATTATAAATGAAAACGATGTCACAATAAACACAAACGACACAGATAACACATGACATGGACATAATAAATGAAAATGAGGTCACAATAGACACAGATGACACAGACGGCACAGACACTAGAAATGAAAATGATGTCACAATAGACACAGATGACAAAGATGTTATAAACGACAAAGATGTCAAAATAGACAGAGACGACACAGACTACATAGACATTATAAATGAAAATGAAGTCACAATAAACACATATGAGAGATGACATTAATGACAAAGACGACAGTGACGACACAGACATTAGAAATGAAAATGATGTCACAATACACATAGACGACACAGATGTTATAAATGAAAATGATATTAATATAGACACAGACAAGAGGCCACAGAGACGACACAGATGTTATAAATGAAAATGATATTAATATAGACACAGACAAGAGGCCACAGAGACGACACAGACGTTATAAATCATAGAATCATAGAATAACCTGGTTGGAAGAGGACCACCGCGTCATCGAACCCAACCTTTAAAGTTGGCAGTTAAGGAACGCAGAGTGTGTTTAAATATTTTCATTTATTCATTTCCTTTTCTTTCCCCCTTTTTTTTTCTCAACAACTGAGAAAAATATATCTGATACATAAATGCGCAAGATCAGATAAATAATTATGGCACTTTCACAGGGCATGCGGAGGCCATCAAACAGACAAAAATATCTACTATAAAATCAAAGGTATAGGACTTACATGCATCCTGCTTCCCTTACTTAAAAGACAATGATGTCACAACAGACACAGATGACACAGACATTATAAATGACAATGATGTCACAATAGACACAGATACCACAGACAACACAGACAATATAAATGACAATGATGTCATCACAGACGCAGACGACACAGAGCACACAGACGACACAGATGACGAAGAAATAATAGACTACAACGATGTAAAAATAGACACAGAAGACACAGACATTATAAATGAAAATTATCTCAAAATAGACACAGATGACATATACGACACAGACGAATAAGACATTAGAAATTACAATGATGTCACAATATACACAGATGACACAGACAACACAGAGGACAGACGACAGATGCAACAAAGGCATTATAAGTGATAATGATGTCACAATAGACACAGACGACACAGACTACATAGACAACAAGAAGACACAGACGACAAAGACATTGTAAAGACAATGATGTCACAATAGAAACAGATGACACAGATATAATAAATGACAATGATGTCAAAATAGACACTGATGACATAGAATACACAGACGACAGAGACATAATTTACGACAATGATGTCACAATGGGAACTGACGACACAGACAACAAAGACATTATAAATGAAAATGATGTCACAATAGACACAGACGAGAGACGAAACAGATGACACCGTCCACACAGAAATTATTATGACAATGATGTCACAATAGACACAGACAACACAGATGACACAGACGACAAAGACATTATAAATTAAAATGATGTCACAATAGACACAGACATCACAGACGACACAGACATTATAAATGACAATGATGTCACTATACAAACAGACGTGAGAGGACATAGACGACAGAGTTGGCAAGGACATTATAAATGAAAATGATGTCACACTAGACACAGACAACACAGATGACACATGTCACACTCCTATTATAAATGACCATGATGTCACAATAGAAAGAGACGACACACACAACACAGACTTTATAAATGAAAATGATGTCACAATAGACACAGACTTAACAGCCATAATAAATGACAATTATGTCAAAATAGACACAGGAGACACAGACAACAAATACTTTATAAATGACAATGTTGTCACAATAGACACAAACGACACAGATGACACAGAGGTCAGTGACGAGACATGCAACATAGACATTATAAATGACCATGATGTTGTTAGCAGAATGACAAACACATAACCACACTAGGAGGTTATATGTGGTGCTTTATTTCGAGGCCCCGGGAACCAGGGGTACGCACCCAAATCTGGTTCCAAAGACCGTCACATCGCGTCCGCTTTTTATTCTCTAAAAGTTTCGCAATCTATTGTATATTCAACAGGTTACTTCATTATCTAATACATATGCATAGGTAGGTTACTTCATCGCCTTATTGCGACATCAGTCTCTATTGCGCCTGCGTAGCCCCCTCTGGTGGTCGTCCTGATGAAGTAAGTAGTCTTCCTCGCATTGTCTTTATTACATCTTGTTCTTTTGGCAAACTCGTCGGTTTTTCTTGGCTGGACCCGCACTTATCTCCACTTGACCGCTCAGGTATATCTTTCTTGCCTCCTGAAACCTATTCTTCTGTCCTTCACAAGATTTATGATGGTCTTTTGGCTGCTGCAGGTGTATGTTCTACTTGGGTAGGGTAGCTAGTACGTACTTTTCCTAAGCATACCTGGATCCTATTTGTTACATGAGGTCCTTTGAGCAAGCACCTCGGGTCTGTTGCTAGGATACGTTAAGAATCAACAGAATCATGAAATTTTACATTCAGTCTTAGTTCCTGATTAGTCGATGATCAGTATTTTATTCTACTTTAAGTGTAACTTTCCTAGCAATGTCACAATAGACAGAGACAACACAGACGACACAGACATTAGAAATGACAAAGATGTCACAATCACAGAATCACAGAATAACCAGGTTGGAAGAGACCCACCGGATCACCGAGTCCAACCGTTCCTACCAAACACTAAACCATATCCCTCAGCACCTCGTCCACCCTTGCCTTAAACACCTCCAGGGAAGGTGACTCAACCACCTCCCTGGGCAGCCTGTTCCAGTGCCCAATGACCCTTTCTGTAAAGAATTTTTTCCTAACGTCTAGCCTAAACCTCCCCTGTCGGAGCTTGAGGCCATTCCCTCTTGTCCTGTCCCCTGTCACTTGGGAGAAGAGGCCAGCACCCTCCTCTCTACAACGTCCTTTCAGGTAGTTGTAGAGAGCAATGAGGTCACCCCTCAGCCTCCTCTTCTCCAGGCTAAACAACCCCAGCTCTCTCAGCCGCTCCTCATAAGGCCTGTTCTCCAGCCCTTTCACCAGCTTTGTTGCTCTTCTCTGGACTCTCTCCAGAGCCTCAACATCCTTCTTGTGGTGAGGGGCCCAGAACTGAACACAGGATTCGAGGAGCGGTCTCACCAGTGCCGAGTACAGAGGGAGGATAACCTCCCTGGACCTGCTGGTCACGCCGTTTCTGATACAAGCCAAGATGCCATTGGCCTTCTTGGCCACCTGGGCACACTGCTGGCTCATATTCAGTCGGCTGTCAACCAACACCCCCAGGTCCCTCTCCTCCAGGCAGCTTTCTAGACAGACTTCTCCCAGTCTGTAGCACTGCATAGGGTTGTTGTGCCCCAAGTGCAGGACCCGGCATTTGGCCTTGTTAAACCTCATGCCATTGGACTCTGCCCAGCGGTCCAGCCTGTTCAGATCCCTTTGCAGAGCCTCCCGACCCTCCAGCAGATCAACACTTCCACCCCACACAGCGTCATCCGCAAACTTGCTAAGGGTGCATTCGATGCATTCATCCAGGTCATTGATGAAGACATTGAACAGGGCTGGACCCAGCACTGAGCCCTGGGGAACCCCACTTGTCACTGGCCTCCAGCTGGATTTCACACCATTTACCACCACTCTCTGGGCCCGGCCATCCAACCAGTTTTCCACCCAGGAGAGTGTGCGCCTGTCCAGCCCAGAGGCTGACAGTTTCTCAAGCAGAACGCTGTGAGAAACTGTGTCAAAGGCTTTGCTGAAGTCCAGGAAGACCACATCCACAGCCTTTCCCTCATCCAGTAGCCGGGTCACTTTGTCATAGAAGGCGATCAGGTTAGTCTGGCAAGACCTGCCTTTTGTGAACCCATGTTGACTGGGCCTGATCACCCGGTTCTCTTGCATGTGCTTCATGATAACACTCAAGATCACCTGACACATACGTCAGAGACAACACAGACGACACAGACATTATAAATGAAAATGATGTCAAAATACACACAGACGACAGATGACATTACTGACAAAGATGACAGAGACGACACAGACATTACAAGTTAAAATGTTGACACAATAGACACAGACAACAAAGACGAAACAGATGTTATAAATGAAATCCATGTCACATAAGACACAGATGTCACAGACGATACAGATGAAACAGACGACACAGATATTATAAATGAAAATGATGTCAAAATAAACACACACAAGAGACCACACAGAAGACACAGACTTTATAAATCATAGAATCATAGAATAACCAGGTCTGAAGAGACCCACCGGGTCATCAAGCCCAACCTTGAAAGTTGGCAGTTAAGGCACCCAGAGTGTTTTTAAATATTTTCATTTATTCGTTTCATATTTCTTTCCCCCTTTTTTGTCTCAAGAACTGAGAAAAATATATCTGATATATAAATGTGCAAGAAAAGAAAAATAATCATGGCACGTTCACAGGGCAGGTGGAGATCATCAATCTGAAAAAAATTATTAAACCAATGGTACAGGACTTACATACATCCTGCTTCCCTTACTTAAATGACAATGATGTCACAACACACACAAATGACACAGACATTATAAATGACAATGATGTCACAATAGACACAGACGACACAGACAACAAAGACATTATAAATGACAATGATGTCACCGCAGACGGAGACGACTCAGAGCACACAGACGACAAAGACATAAGAAATTAAAATGATGTTACGATAGACACAGAAGACACAGACATTATAAATGTCAATGATGTCACAAAAGACAAAGACGAGACAGACATTATAAATGACAATGATGTCACCATAGACACAGACGACACAGTAGACACATACGACACAGAAATTATAAATGACAATGATGTCACAATAGACACAGACGACTCAGACAAGACAGACATTATAAATGACAATGATGTCACAAGAGACACAGACGACACAGATGACGCAGTGGACAGAGATGACATATGCAACAAAGACATTATTAAAGAAAATGATGTCACAATAGACATATATGAAAGAGATGACACAGTCACTATAAATGACAATGATGTCACAATAGACATAGATGAAAGAGATGACACAGTTACTATAAATGACAATGATGTCATAATAGACCAGAAGACACAGACGACAAAGACATTATAAATGACAATGATGCCACAATAGACACAGATGAGACAGACAACAAAGAGGACAGAGACAAAATATGCAAAAAAGACCTTATTAAAGAAAATTGTGTCATAATAGACACAGACGACACATACATTATAAATGAAAATGATGTCACAATAGACAGAGACGAAGAAAAATTTATAAATGAAAATTATGTCACAATTGATACAGACGACAAAGACGACTGAGACATTGTAAATGAAAATGAATTCAAAATAGACACAGACAACACAGAGGACACAAACATAATAAATGAAAGTGATGTCGCAATAGACACAGACGACACAGACATTATAAATGAAAATGACTTCACAATAGACACACACGACAGAGACGAAACAGACAATACTGACGACACAGATATTATAAATGACAATGATGTCACAATTGACACAGTGGACACAGACGACAGGAATATTATAAATGACAATGATGTCACAATAGACACAGAGGACACAGACATTATAAAAGACAATGATGTCACACTAGACACAGACAACACAGACGACACTCATGTTAAAAATGACAATGATGTCACAATAAACACAGACGACACAGAGGACAGAGACGAGGTATGCAAGAAAGACATTGTTAAAGAATAATTTATCACAACAGAAACAGACTTCACAGACGACACATACATTACAAATGACAATGATGTCACAATAGACACGGACGACAAAGACATTATAAATGAAAATTATATCACAATAGACAGACGATTCAGATGACACAGACGACAGAGATATTATAAATTTCAATTATGTCACAATAGACAGAGAAGACGCAGATGATGTCACAATAGACACAGACGACGTCACAATAGACACAGACGACACAGACATTAAAAATGAAAAAGACGTCACAATAGACACAGATTAGAGAGTCAGTATAAATGACAATGTCATCACAATAGACACTGATGACATAGACATTATAAATGACAATGATGTCAAAAGAGACACAGACGACACAGACATTATAAATGACAAGAATGTCACAATAGACTCAGATGACAGAGACAATACAGAGGAAACAGACAACACAGATATTATAAATGGCAGTGATATCACAATAGACCCATACAAGACAGACGAAACAGACAATATAAATTACAGTGATGTCACAATAGAGAGAGACGACACAAACATTATAAATGACAATTGTGTCAAAATAGATACAGACAACACAGATGACACTGATGTTATAACATAAAATTATATCAAGTTAGACACCGAAGACACAGACATTATAAATGGCAATGATTTCACAATAGACACAGATGACACAGAGGACACAGACCCTACAAATAAACATGATGTCACAATAGACATAGACGACAGATGTTATAAATAAAAATTATGTCAAAATAGACAAAGATGAAACAGACGACACAGTCATTATAAATGACGATGATTTCACAATAGACACAGACAACAGAGATGACACAGAAAATACAAACGGCAGATGACAGAGACATCATAAATGACAATGATGTCACAATAGACACAGACGACACAGACATTATAATTGACAATTATGTCACAATATACACAGATGACAAAGATGACAGTCATTTATAATGTCTGTCTTCTATGATATCTTAATAGACTCTGATGACACAGACACACATATTATAAATGAAATATATGTAGCAATAGACACAGACCACACAGATGAGAAAGACGACACAGACATTATAAATTAGAATGATGTCACAAAAGACACAGATGAAACAGAAAGTATAAATGATAATGATGTCACAATACACACAGATGACACATACTACACAATCATCATTAATGACAATGACATCACAAGAGACACAGACGACACAGATGACACAGACTACACAGACGACATAGACATAATAAATGAAAATAATGTCACAATAGCCTCAGACGACACAGACTACACAGACATTATAAATGATAATGATGTCACAATAGAGACAGACCACACAGACCACAAAGACATTATAAATGACGATGTCACAATAGACAGAAGACACAGACATTATAAATGAGAATGATGTCACAATAGACACAGACGACAACGACTACACAGATTGTGTAAATTACGATGTCACAATAGACACATACGACAGAAACGAATCAGACGTTATAAATGACAACAATTTTACAATAGACACAGATGATACAGAAGACAAAGACATTATAAATGACAATGTTGTCACAATAGACACAGATGACACAGACAAGGCAGACTTTGTAAATGACAGTGATTTCACAATAGGCACAGAAGTAAGAGACGACACAGACGACACAGATGTCATAAATGGCAATGATGTCACAATAAACAGAGATGACACAGTATAAATGAAAATGATATCACAGATGACACAGATGACCCTGATGACACAAACGACACAGACATTTTAAATAACATTGATGTCACAATAGACAAATATGACACAGACCACACGGACAATATAAATGAGAATGATGTCACAATAGACACAAACGACACAGATGACAAGATATTATACATGACAATGATATCACAATAGACACAGATGACACAGAACACACAGACATTAATGTCAAAGTAGGCAAAGATGACACAGACGTTATACATGAAAATTGTTTCAAAATACACACAGACGACACAGAAAACACACATTATAAATGAAAATGATGTCACAATATAAAGAGGTGACACAGACATAAATGACAATGATGTCAAAACATACACAGATGACAGAGATATTATAAATGACAATGATGTCACGATAGACACAGACGACAAAGAAGACACAGACATAAAAGAAAATTATGTCACAACAGAGACGACACAAATGACGGACATTATAAATGACAAAGATGTTACAATAGACACAGACGACACAGACTTTATAAATTAAAATTATGTCACAATTGACACAGAAAACATAGACGACAAAGACATTATAAATGACAACGATGTCACAAAACACAGACGACACAGATATTATAAATGACAACTATGTCAAAATAGACACAGACGACACAGACTTTATAAATGACAATGATGTTAACAATAGATACAGACGACAGAGACAATACAGATATTATTAATGAAAGCAATGTCACAATAGAGAGACAACACAGATGACAGAGACATTACAAATGACAATGATGTCACAATAGAAACAGAGGTCACAGACGACCCAGACTATACAGATGACAAAGAAGACGCCCACATTATAAATGAAAAAGATGCCGAAATAGATACAGAAGACCCAGACAACACAGACGACACAGACGTTATAAATGACAATGTTTTCACAATAGACACAGATGACTCAGCCATACCGACGACACAGATATTATTGACAATGATATCACAACAGACACAAACGACACAGAAAAAAAAGACATTATAAATGACAATGATGTCACAAAAGACACAGACGACACAGACAAAATAAATGAAAATGATGTCACAATTGACACAGATGACACAGACAAAACAGACTACTCAGGCATTATATATGAAAAATATGTCAAAGTAAACACAGACCACACAGACGAGACAGACGACACAGACATTATAAATTAAAATGATGTCACAATAGACAGAGACAACACACACTACACAATCATCATTAATGACAATGATATCACAAGAGACACAGACGACACAGATTACACAGGCTACACAGACGACACAGACATTATAAATGACAATGAGGTCACAATATACAAAGACGACACAAAAGACAGATATAATTAACGAAAATGATGTTACTATAGACAGAGACAACACAAATGTTATAAATGAAAATGATATCACAATAGACAGAGACTACACAGACGACACAGATATTATAAATTACAAGTATGTCACGATACACACAGACGACAGACATTATAAATTACAATGAGGTCACAATAGACACAGACAACACAGACTGTATAAATGACAAGGATGTCACAAAAGACAGAGGACACAGACTACACAGGCACTATAAATGACAATGATGTCACAGTAGACACAGATGACACCAACAACACAGACATTTTTAATGACAATGGAATCACAATAGACACCGACAAAACAAAAGACAGATATTATAAATGACAATTATTTCAAAATAGACACAGAAGCAACAGACGCCTCAGATGCCACAGACGCCTCAGATAACACAGATGACTCAGACAACACGGACTTTATAAATTACAATGATGTCACTATAAACACAGACAAAAAAGACGACACAATCTACACAGAAAAAAAGAAGACATAGAGATTATGAATGACAATGAAGTCACAATAGACACAGATGACAGACACGACATAGAAGACAAACGACACAGACATTATAAATAAAAATGATGTCACAACAGACACAGATGAAACAGACATGATAAATGACAATGATGTCATAATAGACACAGACGAAACAGACATGATAAATGACAATGATGTCACAATAGACACAGACAACACAGAAGACAAACATAAAAACTGAAAATAATGTCACAATATACAAAGACGACAGAGATGGCAAAGACATTATAAATGACAATTAAGTAACAATAGACACAGACAACACAGACATTATAAGTAACATGGATGGCACAATAGACACAGAAGTCACAGAGGACGCCGACATTATAAATGACAAGGATTTCAAAATAAACACAGACAACACAGAGGACACAGAGGACATAGATGTTATAAATGAAAATGATGTCACAATAGACACAGAAGACACAAACGATACAGACGACAGAGACATGAATGACAGTGATGTCACAACAGACACATACAACACAGAGGACACAGATATTAAAAATTAAAATGATTTCAAAATAGACACAGACGACACAGACATTTTAAATGACAATGATGTCACCATAGACTATCATCACACAGACGCCACAGACATTACTAATGACAATGATGTCACAATAGACACAGAATACACAGATGACAAAGACATTATAAATGACTATGATGTCGCAATAGAGAAAGACCACACAGATGATACAGTCATTATAAATAACATAGATGTCACAATAGACAAAGACGACACAGCTGACACAGACAACACAGATGACACAGACATTATTAATGAAAATGATGTCAAAAAAGAGACAGACGACACACATGACACAGACACTACAAATGACAATGATGTCACAATAGACACAGACGACACAGTCGACAGATACAACACAGACTTTCTAAATGATAATGATGTCACAATAGACACAGCAGAGACAACACAGTTTTAAAAGACAAGAGAGATTATAAATGACACGGATTTCACAATAGACTCCGACGATACAAACGACACAGATATTATAAATGATAAAATATCAAAACAGACAAAGACGACACAGACATAATCAATGAAGATGATGTCACAATAGACACAGATGACACAGACATTAAAAATTAGCATGATGTCACAATAGGCACAGACAACAGAGACCACACAGATATTATATATGACGATGTCACAGTAGACACAGACAACACAGACACTATAAATGAACATGATGTCACAATAGGCACAGACAACTCAGAAAACAGAATTTAGAAATGACAATGAAGTCACAATAGACAAATATCATACAAACGACAGAGACGACACAGACATTATATATTAGAATTATGTCACAATAGAATCAGATGACACAGACCATACAGACATTATTAATGACAATGATGTCACAATAGACAGAGACGACACAGAGGAGAGACATAATAAATGACAATTATATCAAAATAGTCACAGAAGACAGACAATACCGATAAATAGACGACACAGATATTATAAATGAAAATGATGTCACAATAAACAAAGGTGACACAGACAACACAGACATTAAAAATTACAATGATGTCACAATAAACAAAGATGACACAGACGACCCAGACATTATAAATTACAATGATGTCAAAATAGACACAGAGGAAACAGATATTATATATGACAAGGATGTCACAATAGACACTGACAGTACAGACGACACAGTTGTAAAAGACAAGAGAGACATTATAAATGACAATGATTTCACAATAGACTCCGACGATACAAACGACACAGATATTATAAATTACACTTATGTCATAACAGACAGCGATGACACAGACGGCAGAGTTGTTATAAATGACAATGATGTCCCAATACACACAGACGACACAGACGAGACAGATGAAAAAAACATGATAAATGACGATGTCACAATAGACAGACGACACCGAAGACACTGACATTATAAATGACAATGATGTCACGATAGACACAGACGACACAGACACTTCTAAATATCGATGTCAAAATGGACACAGATGACACAGATATTATAAATGAAAATTATATCTCAGTAGACACAGACGATACAGAAGACACAGACATTATAAATGACAAAGTTGTCAAAATAGACACAAACAATACAGACATTATTTATGACAATGATGTCACAATATACAAAGACGACACAAACGACACAGACATTATTAATGAAAATGATGTTACTACAGAGACAGACATTATAAACGAAAATAATGTCACTATAGACACAGACGACAGAAACGACACAGAAGACAAAACCATTATAAATGACAACGATTTCAAAGTAGACAAAGACGACACACATGACAGAGACATTATAAACGACAATGATGTCACAGTAAACACAGACCACACTGACGACTCAGATGACACAAACGACAGAGACATTATAGGTGACAATGATGTCACAATAAACCGACGACACAGACATTATAAGTGACAATGGTGTCACAATTAACCGATGACACCGACATTATAAGTGACAATTATGTCACAATATACACAGACGACACAGACATTATAAGAAACGATGTCACAATTGACAGACAACACAGACATAATAAATGACAATGAGGTCACTATGGACACAGACGACACAGATGACAGACGACACAGACTTTCTAAATGACAATGATGTCACTATAGACACAGACGACAAACACGAAAATGGCAACACAGACATTATAAATGACAATGATTTCACAAAAGATACAGACGACACAGACACGAAAATGACGACACAGACATTATAAATGACGATGTCAAAATAGACACACGACACTCACAACACTCACTATATATGAGAATGATGTCACAATAGGCACAGACAGACACGAAAATGACGACTCATACAACACAGACATTATAAATGACAGTGATTTCACAATAGAGACAGACGACACAGACACGAGAATGATGACAGAGACGACACAGACATTAAAAATGACAATGATGTCAAAATAGGCACACACGACACACACCATATATAACAATGATGTCACAATAGACATAGACGACACAAACATCATAAATGACAACGATGCTCATTGCATCTTGAAAGACAAAAAATAAAACCCAAACAAAATTACTAGCTGGCGTTTGTAGGTAATGTAGGTACAAGTCATATCTAACTGTTGACTCGGCAGCCAACCCACCTGGCTATGGGAATCTACCCCCAGTTCAATTGTCACCCCTTGCTGCCAGACCCGATGCCTCTGCACCTGTAGAACTCAACATTCAATAACTTACCCCCAGACTCGATAGTAACTAAACAATTCCACACACTGTTTTGATTCAGGAATACCAACCCTTCTTCACACAACAGCCAGGCAGAAAAAAAAAAGATAAAATCAAATCTTAACAACCATACACACCAGATTTATTGCCCCAAGAATTTAAACTGCTCTACCGACACTCCAACGTTATATCTGAGATGGCTTTGGTCATTCCCTCTGTGGCTGCATAAACGACCAAAAATGATTCTCCTCACCCCGTGTATCTATGGCTACTTGCTCTGGAATGCACCGTATCACCTCGCCCTTCAAAGCCTAACTAGATGGGTATATCTAAAGATAGAATTTCACTGCTATTCTTCTGCTAACTACCGTTTCCTTAGCTCAGGCAGAGCAGCTCCAGCCAGATTCAAACGTGCCCAGACTGACTCTGCACAGAAAACCAATGACAGGATGCAGAAACAAAAAGGAAACTTGGTAAGAATGACTCTCAAAAGAGGGCTGGCATTGGGCAACAAGATGTAGGGAGCTGCAAGAAAGATTATGTCAGCCCTTGAAAAATGGAAGACTATGGCCCCTTTAAGAGCCATAGCCACAACTAGAAGGATGCAAGGGTGAGCCCTTCTTAAAGACCTCAAAACAGAGTACGTATGGAGGAAGTGCCAGAACAGGGATTTAAGAAAATGGAACAATAAGGGCTGAGGATGCTAACGTGTCCTGTGATGCCTACGCAATAGGCAACTGACCGGAAATTGCCAAAATGCAAGACCTACCTGTACATGAAGATCAGAAAGCAAGAAAAGCAGTGCCTGATCAGCACCTTACTAAGAACAGACATCCAAGAGTCTAGAGATGACACGTGGATCAAATGCAAAGATGACATCAAGACCTGCAGAAGATTTAAGACACAGCAGAGTCTACACAATCTAAACAACAAGACAGATATAGGCTGGAACTGCCCTGCCTGGTACACGCTAGCTTGGGGCTGAAAATTAAACCCCTCTCCAAACGTGTAACAAGGTGCACTCTTCCTGCACAACCCTCTACCCTATGCTAAATCCCTTCCCTGCCATTCTCAACATTCTGCCCTCTTCCCGGCCCAAAACCACAGCCCCCTTAACTTTCTGAGGACCGAGGGCCTGAAGATATCCTTGGCAGAAAAAACCCAAACTGCATCAACTATCTGGAAAAATCCTGCACTCTCACATTGTCCTGGACAATAATCTGCAAAAAAAAAAAAAAAAAACAAAACATACAGAAAACACAGTGCCAAGTCAGCATCACACTGCTCACTGCCAACATCTTGTACTACACTCACTGCAAAACTGCCAAGGCATTCTGCTCACCTATTTGATGCCAATGCAAACATTGGATGCTGCAGTCATCATCACCTGGGGCACTTCAGGTAGACAGATGGAAAATTTACTATTGCGCTTCTGAGAAATCAGTCCCGTGCTCCATCTCTCTACTCCCCTGTTCACCTCAACTGCTCTTTGCATTCTAAAAGTGGACCACACAGCATCTACAAAACCAAAGGCCAATGCTCAATGGAGTTGCTGCGTACTACAGGGCTCTAACACACCTATTTCAACAACAACCTCCTCACCTCTCAGACCACACATCAGCAAGAAGCTTCACCCCTCTGAGGCTGCGTTTGGCACCTGCCACAGAAAAAGCATGCTTTTGTACTACACTAAAGCACAGGCTGCCCCAAGCAACACCTATCTCCACTGCGTTACCTTGACTGCTCAGATGCCCAGCTTGCCTCATCTTCTGTGGTTTTGTTGAGGCTTGAGCTCCACCTGGAATATACAAACAGCAAGGATGATTGTAACTTCATTGAACAAAACCAACACACGGTAACTGATCATACAGCCACGGTTACATTTCCCTACCAACACCACAGCCAACTCACCTCATTATGGCACACTAACTGCACGCAACTCCATCCGTGCCCCTCGGCACACAGGTCAGCCCGCTACGTCTGAAAAACACAACAGCAAAGAAGTCACCCTGACGCTCAGCAATGCCCTAAGAATTCCAAGACTCTACTGCACATTACAGTCAAGCAAAGCTAGTCCACAACCAAACCCAAACATTAATTGCCGCTCCCTTGACATTCAAACCCCTTCGTTACTGCTCCACTGGATGCTCCCATGCAGTTTTGGTCACAGAGGGGGTCACAGAGGTCCAGAGACAAGCAGAAACTACCCTCCTCACCCGCCACACCGAGGGCTGCTAGATCTGCAAATAAGGGATGCCCCTAGACCGCAATGTCTAGGCACGTCAAAACGTTAAGCACACAATCGGGCCACTATACCCCTGCTGACGCTTATCGCCTCCTCTACACACCTGGCAGAGCAGCTCCAACCAGACACAAATACACGCAGAACATCAACACATAAGACCAACGTCGTGAACCGGGAACAAAAGAAAAGTCGCGGCAACAAGGAGGACTCCTGGACCACACGTGCCAATGGGCAAGGCAATGGACAGGGCTCCGAGGAACAACCTACGGTAGCCCTGGAAAAGCGAAGAACCGTGCATGGTTCCAAAGAGATGGTGCCACAACTGGCAAGATGAACGGGCAAGAAACCCTTTTAAAGTCCTAAACATGCAGAGGATGGATGGAACAAGTCCCAGAACAGGGATCCAGGAAAACAGAAGACTAACTATCCCGGATGGCGAGGCAGGCTGCAAGGCTGCAGCAGAAGACAGCTGACCGGATGCTTCCAAAACACAAGAGCGATCCACACTTTAGAAATGCAAAGAAAGAAAAGCAGTGCCCCATCGACACTGCCTTGATGAGTACGAGCATTTGGGACCCTAGACATGGCACCCAAGGCACGCCCGCCATGCCCTGAGCACAAAAGACAACATCAAGACCTGCAGAAAATTTCAGACATGGCACGGTGACTACACAAACTAGACAACAACAGATACAGGCTGGAACTGCCCTGCCCATACAGGGTTTGGGCTGAGAAGTAGAACCCTCTGCCTTCACCTGCCCAGAGAGGACTCTCCCTGCACAGCCTAGGCTACCTTCCAAACCCCTCCCTGCTAGCCCCATCCCACCTCCCGCTTCCCAACTCCCGTCTCTCAACTTAGCTTTCAGAGGGCCACGAATGAAGCTGTCCTTGGACAAAGCAGCTCAAATCACATCAGCTAACAGAAATAATCCTGCAGTCACTGCGTTCCTCTTCAGCATCTGCAAGAAAAATGAACAGAAAAACACAGTGCCAAAACACGAGAACGATCCCGGCTTCAGGAGCACGATGCAAGAAAAGCAGTGCCCAATCAACAGTGCATTGATGAGTACGAGCATTCAGGACCCTAGATATGGTGCTCGAGGCATGTCCGGCATGCTGTAAAGGATCCCTCATTACAACGGGATGTGGCCAAAACCAGGAGGATGTACGTGAAAGGATCACCTTTTAAATGACTAAAGGCACAAGATGCATGGAAGAAGTCTCAGGTCAACAGGGATCCTTGAAAATATATGACTAGCGATTGTGGCCACCAACACAGGCTGCAAGGCCACGGGAAAAGATGGCTGACCAGAAACCTGGAAAATGTGAAGCCAATCCACACTCAGGTTATGATGCAAGAAGAACAGTGCCTAATTGGTATTGTACCTATGAGTACAGGCATTCAAGACCCTCGAGATGCTGCTCAAGTCATATGCTGCATTCCTTTAAAGCAAAGGGGACATCAAGGCTTAAGAAACGTAAAAGAGAAACAGAATATAAAGCACACGGCACAGACAAGCTGGAACGGCCCTGCCTGGAATGTGCTAGCTTTGGGCTGAGAAGTAACACCCTCCAGCTCTCCCTGCCCAAAGGGGACACTTCCCGCACAGCCCTCTCCCCTAGGCTACTTTTAAAACTCCTCCCTGCCATCCCCAGCCTTCTCCCCTCTGTCATACCCCACCCCTGCCCCCGTCCCTCAACTTAGCTTTCAGACCACCAGAAGGCTTCCTCAGCAGAAAAAAACTCTAAGAACATCAGCTTCCTGGAATGATCCTACAGTTGCCAGGATCCACTTTGCAATCTACAAGAAAACTAAAATAGTGCCAACAGCCAGCATTGCACTGATCAATGTCACCACCTTACATGACAACTTGTTCTGCCTAACTGCCATGTTCTTCCACTCACTTGCTCCACAGCAGTTCTTCTGTCAGATGCTGCAGCTGTTATCACCCAGGGTAATTAAATTCAGAGAATTACTCTCACACCTGTGAGAAGTCTGCCCCATGCTCCTTCTCCCTACTACCCAGCTCATCTCAAATGCTCTTCCCATTCCCAAGGTGGCCCGCGCAGTGCCTGCCAAACCAAAAGTAAATACTATGTTGCCAAAGAACACTTTGCTCTTCTAGACATACTCAACTTCCTCCTCACCATCAGCCCCACAATGATGAGAATAAACCTGACTACCTCACCAGCACCCCAAAACTCTGTGCCCTCTGCTTACCTCTCCTTTCCTCCTCACCACTTAAGTTGTAGGACCAGTAGTGGTGATACCCAGGACAAATGAAAGATGAGCCACGGAAATCCACATTTTAGGAAGTAACCAAACTTTAGTCGTAGGAGCGAACAAGAAGAACTTGAAAAAAATATTCTTATCAAAACCCAGTAAAGATTATTAACACGGAAGACATAAAAACACAGGACACTCACCACACAGCAATGGAGACTGGAATTACAGAGGCAGTCAGCCAATGAAAAACTCGCAACAGTGGGATTGACTACTCTAAGACCTAAATTGGAAACTCAATGACCGTAAAAAAACACAATGGATTAACAGGGACAAGGTAACAACCGCTGTAAGCAATAACAGAGCAAACCTCACTGGCAAGTTCAGGAAAAATCCAAAACTCTACTAAATAAGGGAGGCTTGCGTGCCCACACACCAGATGAAAAAGAGTTGCTCAGCTGCTAACTGTTACGAGCCAAAACAATATCCAATCTCTTCCCTGAGAAATGCAAGGGAAAGAAGCGGCAGAACCCTGCACTGTAGATAGGCAGCGAGTCCATACCTTTAAGTAGCAAGGTCTCTGATATTCATAGGATCACCAGGTTGGAAAAGACCCATTGGATCATTGAGTCCACCCATTCCTATCAATCACTAAACAATGCCCCTCACCATCTCATCCACCCATCCTTTAAACACCTCCAGGGAAGGTGACTCTACCACCTCCTTGGGCAGCCTTTGCCCATCCCCAATGACCCTTTCAGTGAAATATTTTTTCCTGATGTACTGCCTGAAGCTTCCCTGGCAGAGCTTGAGGCTATTCCCTCTTGTCCTGTCCCTTGGGAGAAGAGGCCAGCTCCCTCCCCTCCACAACCTCCTTTCAGGTAGTTGCAGAGAGCAATGAGGTCTCCCCTCAGCCTCCTCTTCTCCAGGCTAAACACCCCCAGCTCTCTCAGCCACTCCTCATAAGGCTTGTTCACCAGCCCCCTCACCAGCTACATTACTCTTCTCTGGACATTCAGATGGATGGAGACAGGATGGATGCAAAGAAGTTAGTTGAGGAACACAATAAGTAGAAGGTAAAAGGGAGCAGAGATCTCACAGCCCTAGAGATGACATTTCTTAGGGTAACTAATAATTTTCAACTTGTGTCTCAACCTCATCATTACCTCATTGGCTACAGAGAGACTAGAACAACAGACACCTGAACGGCACTTGCATCTGACCACCAAACTGACCCAAGAAAGACTGATGAACCCATCTCCCTTTCCCCAAACCATTAAAGCCCTTTTCTACCCCTGAAGTATCAGAGAAGGAACCCGGCTCCTTCTTAACAGCACCTGCCCTATATTTTAACCCCCCTGACCCTTCTGTGTTGCTGTTCCTTGGGAGCTGTGCTCCTGAGCCCTTCCCAGGGCTCCCCTGGCCCCTTCTATCTTCCACCAACCCACAGACTCTACTTCCTACCCTAGGCCAACAAACTTCATTCCAGATTATTATCACCCACAAGGTGCCCATTACAAACTGCAGAGCCCCTAGGGCCAATACATTATGCCACACAGAATGAGGAACAACAACAAATCATCCCATAACCAAAAACTTGAGGCAAAGCACCCAGAAAAATAAAAAAAGAAGGAAATCAAAAACATCTTGCCCCCTCCAACACCCAATCAAAAATTACTGACAAAAAAGCCCCATAGTTACACCTGGATGTGCTGCTTCGCCTGGACTCTTCCAAAGCTCATACCTCCAACAGATGCCTCTGCTTCTTTAGAAGAACAAAAAGAAAAAAAAAAAAAAAAAGCCAAAAACCACCACTTACCCAACTAGCTTAATCTGCCTAAAAAGCTACAATGAATGGAAACAGCAGCAAAACTCTAATCTCAAGGATAAACCACAACCTAAATGACCTCCAGAGGCAAGGCCTGTGGCTTATATAACCCCTGGGCCTTCCCGCCCACCACCTGTGACTGGGGTGTGGTGAAGCCCTCACAGGTATAAATAGTGCCTGAGGAGGAGCTGTGTTTTATTAACTCTGCCTTACATTCTCAGCTAGAACAACACTACTACATGTCTGAAAGCATCCTTACAAGAAATAACAGTATGCGTGCTGTCACTGCAACATTGCTAGTTGTGACAGTGATGGAACTAGGTAACAAACATTTTAGAGCTGGACTTTTTGGTTCCTTTCATTTATCGTGCTGCTACAATTACTGTTCCCTGGTATCGCTATACCCCTACTCTTTAATTTTTCTGTGCTCTTTTCTCTCTCTTTTTCCCCCCCCCCAGTCTTCAGTATCTGTTCTCTGCCCATATTTTTTTTTCCTTTTCCATCTTTGTCCCAATCTGCGTTCCTCATTCTGTTCCCCCACAATTTCACTGGCTTGATCCTTGTAGTTTGTTCTTTCTCTGCACCTGCAAATGCCTTGCTTGTCTTTCTCTTTCTATCTCTCTTTCTTTCTCTATCCCTTTGTATTGCTCACTGTTGCTGTTCTATTTTTTCCATTCACTCTGTATCTTGACACTCCCCTTTTCATCTCTTGCTATTTCTGAATTTTTGTGCTAGTCCTTGCTCTTTTGAATAATCCTCTGTCTGTCTGTAGGGCTCCTAGTTCCTCTAAAACAAGTCAGCTCTTTTTTATGTACACACATGGCCTTATGAGAAATGGCTCAGAGAGCTGGGCTTGTTTAGCCTGGAGAAGTGGAGGCTGAGGGGAGACCTCATTGCTCTCTACAACTACAAGGTCTACAAAGAAGGTCGGACAAGGGAAATGAAGGGCGAAGAAGGTGGGAGAAGGGCAAAGAAGGTGGGAGAAAGGCAAAGAATTTCGGAGAAGGTTGGAGAAGTTCAAAGAAGTTTGGAGAAGTTAAAAGAAGTTCAAAGAATTTCGGAGAAGGTCGGAGAAGCTAAGAGTAGGTCAGAGAAGGTCAGATTATGTCGGAGAAGGTCAGAGAATGTCAAAGAAGGTTGGAGAAGTTCAAAGAAGGTCAGAGAAGTTCAAAGAGGGTCAGAGAATGTCAAAGAAGGGCAAAGAAATTCAGAGAAGGGAAAGGAAGATCGGAAAAGGTCAAAGAAGGTAGGAGAAGGTTGGAGAAGTTTGGAGTGGGTCAAAGAATGTCAGAGAAGCTCAAAGAAAGTCAGAGAAGTTCAAAAGTGGTCGGAGAAGTTCATAAAAGGGCAGAGAAGATCAGAGAAAGTAAAAGAAGGTCGGAGAAGTTTGGAGAATTTCAAAGAAGGTCTGCAAGACCGGAGAAGGTTGGAGAAGTTCAAAGAAGGTCGGAGAAGGTCAAAGAAATTCAGGGAATGTCAAAGAAGGTCGGAGAAGTTCAAAGGATTTCGGAAAAGGTCAGAGAAGGTCAGACAAGGTCAGAGATAGACAAAGAAGGTGGGAGAAGGGCAAAGAACTTGGGAGAAGGTCAGAGAAGTTCAGAGAAGGTCAGAGACAGTCAAAGAAGGTCGGAGAAGGTCAGAGAAGGTTGGAGAAGTATAAAGACGGTCAGAGAAGGTCAGAGAATGTTGGAGAAGTATAAAGACAGTCAGAGAAGATCAGAGGTCAAAGATGGTCAGACAAAGTCGGAGAAGGTCAAAGAATTTTGGAGAAGGTTGGAGAAGATCGGAGAATGTAGGAAAATATCGGAGAAGGTCAAAAAAAGTCAAAGAAGTTCAGAGAAGGTCAAAGAAGGTTGGAAAAGGTGAAAGCAGGTCAGAGAAGGCAAGAGAAATTCAAGGAAGGTCAGAGAAGGTCGAGGAAGTTCAGAGAAGGTGAAAGCAGGTGGGAGAAGGCCAGAGAAATTCAAGGAAGGTCAGAGAAGGTCAAAGAAGGTCAGAGAAGGTTGAAGAAGGACAGAGAAGATCAAAGAAGGTCGGAAAAGTTTGGAGAAGATCAGAGAAGGTCAAAGAAGGTCAGAAAAGGTCAAAGAGTGTCAGAGAAGGTAAAAGAAGGTCAGAGAAGGTTGGAGAAGATCAAATAAGTCCAGAGTAGGTCAGAGAAGGTCAAAGAAGGTCAGAGAAGGTCAAAGAGGGTCAGAGAATATCAAAGAAGGACAAAGAAATTCGGAGAAGGGAAAGGAAGATTGGAGAAGGTCAAAAGGTCGGAGAAGTTTTGAGAGGGTCAAAGAAGGTCAGAGAAGCTCAAAGAAAGTCAGAGAAGTTCAAAAGTGGTAGGAGAAGGTCGGAGAAGCTCATAGAAGGGCGGAGAAGTTCAAAGAAGTTTGGAGAAGGTCAAAGAAGTTCAGGGAAAGTCAAAGAAGGTCAAAGAAGCTCGGAGAAGGTCAAAGAAGGTTGGAGAAAGATAAAGACAGTTGGAGAAGATCGGAGAAGTTCAGAGAAGGTCAAAGATGGTCGGAGAAGGTCAAAGAAGTTTGGAGAAGGTTGGAGAAGGTCAGAGAAGGTAGGAAAATTTGGGAGAAGGTCAAAAAATGTCAAAGAATTTTGGAGAAGGTTGGAAAAGTTGAAAGCAAGTTGGGGAAGGCCAGAGAAATTCCAGGAAGGTCAGAGAAGGTCGAAGAAGGTCAGAGAAGGTTAAAGAAGGGCAGAGAAGGTCGGAATAGGTCAGAGAAGATCAAAGAAGGTCGGAAAAGTTTGGAGAAGGTTGGAGAAGGTCAAAGAAGGTCAGAAAAGGTCAAAGAGAGTCAGAGAAGGTAAAAGAAGGTCAGAGAAGGTCAGAGAAGATCAAATAAGTCTGGAGTAGGTCGTAGAAGGTAAAAGAAGGTCAGAGAAGGTAAAAGAAGGTCAGAGAATATCAGAGAAGATCAAATAAGTTTGGAGTAGGTTGGAGTGGGTCAAAGAAGGTCAGAGAAGGTCAAAGAGGGTCGGAGAATGTCAAAGAAGGACAAAGAAATTCGGAGAAGGGAAAGGAAGTTCAGAGAAGGTCAAAGAATGTAGGAGAAGGTGGGAGAAGTTTGGAGAGGGTCAAAGAAGGTCAGAGAAGCTCAAAGAAAGTCAGAGAAGTTCAAAAGTGGTCGGAGAAGGTGGGAGAAGTTCATAGAAGGGCGGAGAAGTTCAAAGAAGTTTGGAGAAGGTCAAAGAAGGTCAAAGAAAGTCAAAGAAGATCAGAGAAGGTCGGAGAAGTTCGGAGAAGGTCAAAGAAGGTCTGACAAGATCAAAGAAGTTCAAAGAAGGTCGGAGAAGTTCCAAGAAGTTTGGAGAAATTCAAAAAAGATCGGAGAAGGTCACAGAAGATCTGACAAGATCAAAGAAGGTCAGAGAAGGTCAAGGAAGGTCGGAGAAGGTCAGAGAAGTTCAAAGAAGGTCGGAGTATGTCAAAGAAGTTCAGGAAAGGTCAAAGAAGTTCAGAGAAGTACGCAGAAGTTCAGAGAAGGTCAGAGAATGTCAAAGGAGGTCGGAGAACGTCAAAGAAGTTCTGAGAAGTTCGGAGAAGTTTGGAGAAGGGAAAAGAAGGTTGGAGAAGTATTAAGACGGTCAGAGAAGATTGGAGAAGTTTGGAGAAGGGAAAAGAAGGTTGGAGAAGTTCGGAGAAGTTCAGAGAAGGTCAGAGACAGTCAAAGAAGGTCGGAGAAATTCAGAGAAGGTTGGAGAAGTATTAAGACGGTTAGAGAAGATCAGAAAAATTTGGAGAAGGTCAAAGATGTTGGAGAAGTTCGGAGAAGGTCAAAGAAGTTCAGAGAACGTCGAAGAAGGTCAGAGAAGTTCAAAGAAGGTCGGAGAAGGTCAGAGAAGCTCAAAGAAGGTTGGAGAAGGTCATAGAAATTCTAAGAAGGTCAGAGAAGGTCAAAGATAGTCAGAGAAGTTCAAAGAGGGTCGGAAAATGTCGGAGAAGGTAGGAGAACATCAGAGAATGTCAGAGAAAGTCAAAAAAGGTCGGAGAAGGTTGGAGAAGATCAAAGAAGGTCGGAAAAGTTCGGAGAAGGTCAAAGAAGGTTGGAAAAGTTCAAAGAGGGTCAGATAAGGTAAAAGAAGGTCAGAGAAGGTCAGAGAAGGTCAAATAAGTCCGGAGTAGGTCGGAGAAAGTCATAGAATTTCAAAAGTGGTGGGAGAAGGTCGGAGAAGGACAGAGAAGTTCAAAGAAAGTCAGAGAATTTCAAAAGTGGTCGGAGAAGGTCGGAAAAGGTCGGAGAAGATCAAGGAAGGTCGGAGAAGTTCGGAGAAGATTATGGAAGGTCAGAGAAGTTTAAAGGAGGTCGGATAAGTTCATAGAAGGTTGGAGAATGTCAAAGAAGTTCGGAGAAAGTCAAAGAAGTTCGGAGAAAGTCAAAGAAGGTTGGAGAGGTCGGAGAAGTTTGGAGAAGGTCAAAGAAGGTCTGACAAGATCAAAGAAGATCGGAGAAGGTCAAAGAACATCGGAGAATGTCGGAGAAGTTCAAAGAAGGTTGGAGAATGTCAAAAGAGGTTGGAGAAGGGTGGAGAATTTCGCAGAATTACGGAAAAGGTCGAAGAAGTTCAGAGGTGTTCAAAGAATATCGGAGAATGTGAAAGAAGTTCGAAGAAGGCGGTAGGAAGTCAAAGACATTCAGAGAATATCAAACAAAGTCGGAGAAAGTTGAAGAAGGTCGGAGAAGGTCAAAGAAGTTTGGAGAAGGTCGGAGAAGGAAGGAGAAATTTGGAGAAGGTCAAAGAACATCGGAAAAGGTCAGAGAAGTTTGGAGAAGGTCAAAGAAGGTCGGAGAAGATCTGAGAAGGTCAAAGAATGTCGGAGAAGGTAAAAGAAGGTTGGAAAAGGTCAAAGAAGTTCAGAGAATGTCAAAGAAGTCGGAGAAGATCAGAGAAGGTCGGAGAAGATCGTAGAAGGACAGAGAAGGTTGGAGAAGGTAAAAGAATCTCAGAGAAGGTTGTAGAATTCAGAGAAGTTCAAAATAGATCAGATAATATCGGAGAAGCTCGGAGAAAGTCAAAGAAGGTCGGAGAAGGGCAAAAACGGGAGGAGAAGGGCAAAGACCAGTGGAAAAAGGAGGAGAATATCGGAGAAGGGCAAAGGAGGGCGGAGAAGGACAAAGAAAGGCGGAGAAGGGCAAAGACCGGGGAGAAGTACAATGACTGCTGGAGAAGAGCAAAGAACTGCGGAGAACGGCAAAGACAGGTGGAGAAGGACGGAGAATATCGGAGAAGGGCAAAGACGGGCAAAGACGGGCGGAGACGGGCAAAGACGGGCAAAGACAAGGGGAGAAGGGAAAAGAAGTTTGGAGAAGAGCAAATAAGGTTGGAGAAAGGACAAAGACAGGTGGAGAATTGCAAAGATGGGAGGAGAAGGATGGAGAATATCAAAGAAGGGCAAAGACGGGCGGAGAAGGGCAAAGACGGGCGGAGAAGGGCAAAGACGGGCGGAGAAGGGCAAAGACGGGCGGAGAAGGGCAAAGACGGGCGGAGAAGGGTGGAGAATATTGGAGAAGGGCAAAGACGGGCGGAGAAGAGCAAAGACTGCCAGAGAAGGCAAAGACAGGCAGAGAAGGGCAAAGATGGGGGAGAAGTGCAATGACTGGTGGAGAAGATCAAAGAACTGTGGAGAACGGGAATTACAGGTGGAGATGGGTGGAGAAGGGCAAAGATGGGTGGAGAAGGGCAAAGACGGGTGGACAAGGGGAAACACGGGCGGAGAAGTGCAAAGACGGGCGGAGAAGTGCAGAGAATATCAGAGAAGTGCAAAGATGGGCAAAGACAAGGGGAGAAGGGCAAAGACGGGTGGAGAAGGGCAAAGATGGGAGGAGAAGGATGGAGAATATCAAAGAAGGGCAAAGATGGACGGAGAAGGGCAAAGACGGGCGGAGAAGGGCAAAGACGGGCGGAGAACGGCAATGACGAGCGGAGAAGGGCGGAGAATATCGGAGAAGGGCAAAGACGGGCGGAGAAGTGTAGAGAATATCAGACAAGTGCGAAGATGGGCAAAGACGGGCGGACAAGGGCAAAGAGGAGCGGAGATGGGCGGAGAGTATAGCACAAGTACAAAGAAGGGCAAAGACGGGCGGAGATGGGCAAAGACGGGCGGAGATGGGCAAAGACGGGCGGAGATGGGCAAAGACGGACGGAGAAGGAAAAAGATGGGTGGAGAAGGGTGAAGAATATCGGAGAAGTGCAAAGAAGGGCTAAGACAAGGGGAGAAACTCAAAGTCGGGTGGAGAACCTCGAAGTCGGGTGAAGAACCTCAAAGTTGGGCCGAGAAGATCATAAATGGGCGGAGAAGGGCAGAGAATATTGGAGAAGGGCAAAGACGGGCGGAGAAGGGCAAAGACAGGGGAGAAGGGCAATGAGTGGTGGAGAAGAGCAAAGAACTGCAGAGAACGGCAAAGACAGGTGGAGAAGGACAGAGAATATTGGAGAAGTGCAAAGAAGGGTAAAGAAGGGCGGCGAAGGGTAAAGACGGGAGGAGAAGGGCTAAGACGGGTGGAGAAGAGCAAAGTCGGGCGGAGATAATAAAAAATGGGCGGATAAGGGCGGAGAATATCGGAGAAGGGCAAAGACGGGCGGAGAAGGGCAAAGACGGGCGGAGAAGGGCAAAGACGGGCGGAGAAGGGCAAAGACGGGCGGAGAAGGGCAAAGACGGGCGGAGAAGGGCAAAGACGGGCGGAGAAGGGCAAAGACGGGCGGAGAAGGGCAAAGACGGGCGGAGAAGGGCAAAGACGGGCGGAGAAGGGCAAAGACGGGCGGAGAAGGGCAAAGACGGGCGGAGAAGGGCAAAGACGGGCGGAGAAGGGCAAAGACGGGTGGAGAAGAGCAAAGACAGTTGGAGAAGGGCAAAGACGGTTGGAGAAGGGCAAAGAAAGGCGGACAATGGCAAAGGCGGGCGGAGTAGGGCAAAGACGGGCAGAGAAGGGTAAAGACGGGCAGAGAATTGCAAAGACAGTGGGAGAAGTGAAAAGACAGTCAGAGAAGTGCAGAGAGTACCAGTGAAGTGCAAAGATGGGCGGACAAGGGCAAAGACAAGTTGAGAAGGGCAAAGACGGGCAGAGATGTGCAGAGAATACCAGAGAAGTGCAAAATCAGGTGAAGAAGAGCAAAGACTGGTGGAGAAACGCTAAGTCAGGCGGAGAAGAGCAAAGACGTACGGAAAAGGGTAAAGACGGGCGGAGAAGGCCAAAGACGAGCGGAGAAGGGCTAAAACGGTCGGAGAAGTGTGGAGAATAACAGAGAAGGGCAAAGAGAGACGGAGAAGGACAAAGTCGGGTGGAGAAGAGCAAAGAAGGGCAGAGAAGGGCAAAGACAGGTGGAGAAGCGCAAAGACGGGCAGAGAAGGGCAAAGACGGGAGGAGAAGGGCAAAGACGGGCGGAGAATGGCAAAGACTGAGGGAGAAGTGCAAAGACGGGGGGAGAAGTGCAAAGACGGGGGAAGAAGTGCAAAGACGGGGGAAGAGGGCAAAGACGGGGGAAGAGGGCAAAGACGGGGGAAGAGGGCAAAGACGGGGGAAAAGGGCAAAGACGGGTGGAGAAGCGCAAAGACGGGTGGAGAAGGGCAAAGACGGGCTTAGAAGTGCAAAGAAAGGCGTACAATTGCCAAGACGGGTGGACAAAGGCAAAGATGGGTGCACAAGTGATAAGACGGGCGGACAATGGCTAAGAAGGGCTGACAAGTGCAAAGATAGGCGGAGAAGGGCAAAGACGGTCGGACAAGGGCAAAAACAGGCGGACAAGAACAAAGACGGCGGTAGAAGGGCAAAGACGGACAGAGAAGGGCAAAGACGGGTGGAGAAGCGCAAAGACGGGCGGAGAAGCGCAAAGTCGAGTGGAGAAGTGCAAAGACATGCGGAGAAGGGTAAAGACGGGCGGAAATGGCAAAGACGGGCGGAAAAGGGCAAAGACGGTTGGAGAATTGTGGAGAGTACCGGAGAAGGGCAAAGATGGGTGGAGAAAGGCAAAGTCGGTCAGAGAAAGGCAATGAAGTGCTGAGAGTGGCAAAGACGGGCAGAGAAGGGCAAAGAAAAGGTGGAGAAGGGTAAAGATGGGCGGAGAAGGGCAAAGACAGGCTGACAAGGGCAAAGACGGGCGGAGAATTGTGGAGAGCATTGGAGAAGGGCAAAGATGGGCGGAGAATGGCAAAGGTGGGCAAAGAAAGGCAGATGACACAGACGACACAGACGTTATAAATGACAATGAGGTCAAAATAGAAACAGAAGACACAGAGAACGTTGACGACACATAAAAAAAGACATTATAAATGAAAATGATGTGACAATATACACAGACGACACAAACGACACAGAACACAGACAACAAGGATGACACAGGCATTATTTATGACAATGATGTCAGAATAGACACTGCTGACGCAGACGACACAGACGACAAAGACATTACAAATGAAAATGTCACAATAGACACAGACGAGAGACAAAGCAGAAGACAAAGACGACACAGAAATTATGACAATGATGTCAAAATAGACACAGAAAACACAGATGACACAGACGACACAGATGACAAAGACATTATAAATGTCAATGATGTCACAATAGACACAGACGAGACACACATTATAAATGACAATGATGTCAGAATAGACACAGACGACACAGATGACACAGACTTTATAAATAACAATGATGTCACAACAGACAGAGAAGACACAGACACTATAAGTGACAATATCACAATAGACACAGACGAGAGACTACATAGACGACACAGAAGACAGAGATATTATAAATGACAGTGATGTCACAATAGACACAGATGACACAGACAACACACATAATATAAATGACAATGATCTCACCGCAGACGACACAGGCGACAAAGACATAAAAACTACAATGATGTAATAATAGACACAGAAGACACAGACATTATAAATGAAAATTATCTCACAATAGACACAGATGACACAGACGACAGATGCGACACAAACGAATGACATTAGAAAATACAATGATGCCGCAATAGACACAGACGACACAGACAACACAGAAGACAGACAACACGTGCAACAAAGGCATTATAAATGATAATGATGTCACAATAGACACAGACGACACAGACGATACAGAAGACACAAACATTATAAATGACAGTGATGTCACAATAGACACAGACGACACAGACATTATAAATGGCAATGATTTAACTATAGAAACAGAAGACACAGATGCCACAGGCTTTATAAATAAAAATGATGTCAAAATAGACACAGACGACAAAGACAAAACAGAGGATACAGACTTTATAAAAGAAAATGATATCACAATACACAGAGACGACACAGACAACACAAACTTTATAAATGACAATGTTGTCATAATAAACACAGATGACACAGACATTATAAATTACAATGAAGTCACAATAGACACAGAAGACAAAGACTTTATAAATGACAGTGATGTCAAAATTGACACAAGCCACTCAGACGAGACAGACTTTATAAAAGACAATGATGTCACAATTGACACAGGCAACACAGACATTATAAATGACAATGATGTCACAAAAGAAACTGAAGACACAGATATTACAAATGACAATGATGTCACAACAGACACAGATGACACAGACTATATAGACGACACATATGACAGAGACGACAAAGACACGATAAAGACAATGATTTCACAATAGACACAGACAACAGATATTATAAATGACAATGATGCCAAAATAGACATTGATGACACAATACACAAAGACATTATAAATGACAATGATGTCACAATAGACACAGATGACAGAGAATACACAGACGACAGAGACATAATTTATGACAAAGATTTCACAATAGGAACTAACGACACAGACATTATAAATGAAAAAGTTGTCACAATAGACACAGACGAGAGACGAAACAGATGACACAGACCACACAGAAATCATTATGAAAATGATGTCACAATAGACACAGACAACACAGATGACACAGACGACAAAGACATTATAAATTACAATGACGTCACAATAGACACAGACGAAAGAGATGACAGAGACTTTATAAATGACAACGATGCCACAATAGACACAGATGACACAGACAACTCAGAGGACAGAGACGACATATGCAAAAAAGATATTATTAAAGAAAATGATGTCACAATACACACAGATGACACATACATTATAAATGACAATGATGTCACAATAGACACAGACAAAAGAGATGACAGAGACGACACAGACATTACAAATGGTAATGATGTAACAATAGACACAGACAAAAAAAAATTATAAATGAAAATTATGTCACAATAGACACAGAAGATACAGTCTTTATAAATGACAATGGTGTCAGAATAGACACATACGACACAGACATTATATATGACAATGATGTCACAATAGATACAGACGACACAGACGGCACATACATTATAAATGACAATGATGTCAAGATAGACAAACACGACAGAAAACACAGACATTATAAATGAAAATTACGTCACTATAGAAACAAACGGCACAGACATTATAAGTTACATGATGTCATAATAGACAGAGACGACACAGACTACACAGATATTATAAATGACAATGATGGTACAAAAGACACAGACGACACAGACATTATAAATGCAAATGATTTCACAGTAGACACAGACGACACAGAAATTATAATAGACACTGCTGTCACCATAGACACAGATGACACAGACAACACAGACAACACAGATAATATAAATTGAAATGCTGTCACAATAGACACCGATGACACAGATACAGAAGTCACAGACATTATAAATGACATTGATGTCACAATGGACACAGACGACATACACAACACAGACATTATAAATGACAATGATGTCACAATAGACACAGACGACACAGAAGACAGAGATGACACAAACATTATAAAAGATAACGATGTCACAATAAACACAGAAGACAAATAAGACAGAGAGGACACAGACATTTTAAATGACAATGATGTCACAATAGACACAGACGACACCATCATTATAAGTGATAATGATGTCACAATAGACACAGATGACACAGACGACAGACGACACATATGACACAGACATTATAAGTGAAAATTATGTCATAATATACGCAGTTTACACAGACGACACAGACATTATAAATGACAAGTATGACACACTAGACAAAGATGACAAAGACGACACATACATTATAAATGACAATGATGTAAAAAGAGAGACAGACCACAAAGACCACACAGATATTTTAAATGACAATGTCACAATAGACACAGATGACACAGACGACACAGAGAGTATATATGACAATGATGTCCCAACAGACACAGAACACACAGACATAATAACTTACAATGATGTCACAATAGACACAAACGACACAGACAGTATAAATTACAATGATATCAAAATAGACACAGACGACACAGACATTATAAATGACAATGATTTCACAATAGACACAGACGACACAGAAGACAAAGACATTATAAATGACAATGATGTCACAATCGACACAGACAACGCAGCTGACGCATACATTATAAATGACAATGTTGTCAAAATAGACACAGACCACACAGAAGACACAGATACTGTAAATGACAATGGTATCACAATAGTCACAGATGACACAGACGACACAGACATTATAAATGACATTGATGAAACAATAGACACAGACGACATACGACAGAGATATTATAAATAAAAATTATGTCAAAATAGACACAGATGACACAGATGGCACAGACAACACAGACATTATAAATAACAGTGATGTCACAATAAACACTGTCAACACAGACGAAACAGATATTTTTAATGAAAATTATGTCACAATAGACACAGACGACACAGAAGACAGACTTTATAAATGACAATTATGTCACAATAGACACAGACAACACAGACATTTTAAATGACAATGATGTCACAGTTGACACAGACGTCACAGAGGATACAGACCACACAGAAGACAGACGACACAGATATTATAAATGACAATGATGTTCACAATATACACAGATGACACAGGCATTATAAATGACAAAGATGTCACAATACACACGGACGACACAAACGACACAGACATAAGTGACAATGATGTCACAATTGACACAGATGTCACAGAGGATACAGAGCACACAGAAAACAGACGACACAGATATTATAAATGACAATGATGTTCAAAATATACATAGATGACACAGCGATACAGACATTAAAAATGACAATGATGTCACAATAGACACAGAGGTCGCAGACGACACAGGCATTATAAATTACAATGTCACAATACCCACAGATGACACAAACGACACAGACATTATAAATGACAATGATGTCACAATAGAAACAGATGACAAAAACGATACAGACATTATAAATGAAAATGATGTCACAATATACACAGATGAAACAGACTACACAGACATTGAAATGACAATGATGTCACAAAAGCCACAGACGACAGAGACTTTATAAATTAAAATCATGTCACAATAAACACAGACAACATAGACGACAAAGACATTATAAATGACAATTATGTCACAAAACACAGACAACACAGACTTTATAAATGAAAATGATAACACAGACAACACAGTCATTACAAATGACAATGATGTCAAAATAGACACAGACCACAAAGACTACACAGACTTTATAAATGAAAATTATGTCACAATAGACACAGATGACATAGATAACACAGACTGTATAAATGACAATGATGTTACAATAGACAGAGACGACACACACGACACAGACGACACAGGCATTATAAATGAAAATGTTTTCACAATAGACACAGATGACTCAGACGACACGGACGACACAGACATTATTAATGGCAATGATATCACAATAGACAAAGATGATACAGACGACACAGACGAAAAGATACATTATAAATATCAATGATATCACAAAAGATACAGACGACACAGACATTATAATTGACAATGTTGACACAATAGACACAGACCACACGGATATTATAAAAGAAAATGATGTCACAAGAGACACAGACGACACAGATGACACAGATATTATTAATGACATCGATGTCACAATAGACACAGATGACTCAGACAACACAGACATTATGAATGAAAATGACATCACAATAGGCACAGACGACAAAGATATTATAGATGACAATGATGTGACAATATACACAGATGACACAGACAAGACAAACTTTGTAAATTACAGTGATTTCACAATAGGCACAGAAATAACAGACGACACAGACAACACAGATGTTAAATGGCAATGATGTCACAATAAACAGAGATGACACGGATGACACAGTATAAATGAAAATGATATCACAGATGACACAGACATTATAAATAACATTGATGTCACAATAGACAAAGACGACACAGACCACACAGACATTATAAATGAAAATGATGTCACAATAGACACAAACGACACAGACGACAAGGTATTAGACATGACAATAATATGACAATAGGCAAAGACGACACAGACTACCCAGACATGATAAATTACAATCATTTCATAAAAGACACAGACGACACAGAACACACAGACATTAAAAATGAAAATGATGTCACAGTAGACAAAGATGACACTGACATTATACATGAAAATTATTTAAAAATACACACAGACGACACAGAAGACACACATTATAAATGAAAATGTTGTCACAATATAAAGAGACGACACAGACATGAATGACAATGCTATAAAAATAGACACAGACGACAGAGACGACATAGACACTATATATGACAATTATGTTACCATAGACACTGACGACACAGATGACAGAAATGACACAGACAACTAAGACATTATAAACATCAATGATGTCAAACTAGACACAGACGACACTGAAGACAGACATTATAAATGACAATGAATTCACAATAGACAGAGACGACACAGACGACACAGAAAATATAAATTACAATTGTTTCACAATAGACACAGACGACACATCCATTAGAAATGATAATTATGTCACAATAGAAAAGACGACACAGACGAAACTAATATTATAAAGGACAATGATGTCAAAATATACACAGATGACAGAGACGACATAGACGACACAGAAGACGCAGGCTTTATAAATGATAATGATGTCACAAGAGACTCAGACGACACAGACATAACTGACAATGATTTCACAATAGACACAGACAACACAGACATTATAAATGACAATGGTGTCACAATAGACACAGACGACAAAGACAATATAAATGACAAAGATGTCACAATAGACACAGATGACATAGACGACACAGACATTATAAATGACTATGATGACAAAATAGAAACAGACGACAGACGACACAGACATTATAAAAAACAATGATGATAGAAGAGACACAGACAACACTGTCGACAGAAATTATAAAGGAAAATGATGTCACAATAGACACAATAGACACAGACGACAGAAAATATAAATGACAATGATGTCAAAAAGAAATAGACGACACAGACGACACTATTATAAATGACAATATCACAGACGACACAGGCGACAGATGTTAAAAATGACAATCATATCACAATAAACACAGATGACATACACGACACAGACATTATAAATCACAATGATGTCGCAGTCGACACAGATGACACAGCTGACACAGACATTATAAATGGCAATATTGTCAATCTAGACACTGACGACACAGAAGACGCAGACACTATAAATGAAAATGATGTTACAATAGACAAAGACGACACAGAGGACAGAGACGAAACAGACAATATAAATGACAACGACGTAACAATAGACACGGATGACACAGACGACACAGACATTATAAATGATGATCATGTAATAATAGACACAGAAGACACAGACGACACAGACTTTATGAATGACAAGGATGTCATAATATACAAAGACGACACAGAAGTCATCGACATTATAAATTACAATGATGTCACAATAGACACTGAAGACAGAGAAATTATAAATGACAGTGATGTTACAATAGACACAGGCGACACAGACATTATAAATGAAATTGATGACAAAATAGACATAGACGACACACACGGCACAGACTTTATAAATGACAGAGATGTCACCATAGATAGAGATGACACTGAAGACACAGACGACACAGACATTATTAATGACAATGATGTCATAATAAACACAGACGACACAGATGACAGACATTATAAATGAAAATGATGTCACAGTAGACACAGACAACACAGACGAGAGAGACGACGCAGACGACACAGAAATTATAAATGAGCATTATGTCACAACAGACACAGAAGACCGAGACGACACAGTGGACACGGACATTATACTGACAATGATGTCACAATAGACAGAAGACACAGACACAATAAATGAATATCATATCACAATAGATACAGACGACACAGAAATAATAAATGAAAATATGTCACTATAGAACAGACAACACAGATGACACAGACGACACAGATATTATTAAAGACAATGATAACACAAAAGATATAGATGACACAGACAATACAGACAACACAGACATTATAAAAGTCAATGAAGTCACTATAGAAATAGACAGCACAGACGACAGACATTATAAATAATAATGAAGTCAAAATAGACTCAGAAGACACAGACGACATAGAATACACAGACATTATTAATGACAATAATGTCACAATAAACACAGACGACACAGATATCATAAATGAAAATGACGTCACAATAGACACAGACGACACGGATGACACAGATGACAGAGACATTATAAATAACAGTCATGTCACAAAAGACACAGACGAGACAGATGAAACAGACACCATAAAAGACAATGATGTCTCAATAAACAAAGACGACACAGTAAACACAGACTTTATAAATGACAATGATGTAACAATAGCCACAGACGACACAGACGACACAGACGACACAGACATTATAAATGAAAATGATGTCAAAATAAACTCAGACGACACAGACATTATAAATGACAATGATGTCAAAATAGACACAGACGACACAGACGACACAGACAACACAGACATTATAAATGAAATTGATGTCACAAGAGACAAAGTCAACATAGACGGCACTGTTGTTATAAATGAAAATGATCTCAAAATAGACACAGACGACTCAGATGACACAGACTTCATAAATGATAATGATGTCAAAATAGGCACAGACGACAGAGATGACACAGATGACACAGACATGTTAATTAAGAGTGATACCACAATAGATACAGATGACAGATGACACAGAAAACATAGAGGAAAGAGACGACACAGACGACACAGACGTTATAAATGAAAACGATGTCACGATAGACATAGACGACTAAGACGACAGAGACGACACAGACATTATAGGTGAAAGTGATTTCACAATTGACACAGATGACACAGACATTATAAATGACATTGATGTCACAATAATCACAGATGACACAGACGACACAGACTTTATAAATACAACGATGTCACAATAGACACAGACGACACATGACACAAACGACTGAGACGACAGAGACGTTATAAATGACACTGAAGTCACCAGAGACACAGACGACAGAGACGACACAGACATGTTAATAAACTGTGATACAACAAAAGATACAGACAACAGATGACACAGAAGACATAGAGGAAACAGACGACAGAGACGTTATAAATGAAAATGATGTCACAATAGATAGAGATGACACAGAATACAAAGACGACATAGACTTTATTAACGACAATGATGTCACAATAAACACAGACGACGGAGACCTCAGACACTATAAATGGCAATGATGTCACAATAGACACAGACTATACAGACTTTATAAATTACAATGATGTCATAATAGAGGCAGACAACACAGACCACACAGACATTATAAATGACAATGATGTTACATTAGAAACAGATGACACAGACATTAAAAACGACAATCATATCAGAATAGACACAGACGACACCGACATTATAAATGACAATGATGTCACAATAGAAAAAGATGACACATATGACAAAGACATTATAAATGACAGTGATGTTAAAATAGACACAGACGACACAGACATTATAAATGACAATGATGTCACAATAGAAAAAGATGACACAGACAACACAGACATTATAAATGACAATGATGTCACAATAGACACAGACGACACAGACCACACAGATATAATGAATGACAATGAAGTTCAGAATATACACAGACGACACAGGTGACACAGACATTATAAATGACACTGATGTCACTATAGACACAGATGACGCAAACATTATAAATGACAATGATATCACAAAAGACACAGACGACACATACGACAACGACGATAGAGACGACACAGAAGACACAGACAATGTAAATGACAATGATGTCTCAAAAGACAAGGACAACACAGGCGACAAAGACATTATAAATGACAATCATTTCACAAAAGACACATACAACACAGTCATTATAAACGACAAAGATGTCACAATATAAATAGATGACACAAACGACACAGATATTATAAATGACAATAATGCCACAATAGACACAGACAACACAGAAGACATAGGCATCAAAAAATAAAAAATGTCACAATAGACACAGACGACACTGACATTAAAAATGACAATGATGTCACAATTGACACAGAAGACACCGACATTATATACGACAATGATGTCACGCTAGACACAGACGAAACAGACATTAAAAATGACAATGATGACACAAAATACAGAGATGACACAGATGACAAAGACATTAAAAAAGACAAAGTTGTCACATTACACCGAAGACACAGATGACACAGATATTATATATGACAATGATGTCACAATATACACAGAAAACACAGATGACACAGACATTATAAATGATATCGATGTCACAATAGATGCAGACAAGAGACAAGACAGAAGACACTGACATTATTATGACAATGTCAAAATAGACACAGACAACACAGACGACATAGACGACACAGACAATATAATTGACAATGATGTCACCATAGACACAGAAGAAAAAGACGACAGACGACACAGACATTAAAAATGACATTGATGTCACAATTGACACAGACGAAAAGGATATTATAGATGACAATTATGTCACAATAAACAAAGGTGACAAAGACAACACAGAAGACACAAATTATTAATGAGAAGGATTGAACAATAAACACAGAAACACAGACGACACAGACATTATAAATGACAAAGATGTCACAACAGACACAGATGAAATGACGACACAAGCATTATAAACGACAAGGGTGTAACAATAGACACAGACATATAATAAAATCATGTTGCAATAATCACAGATGACACAGACAACACAGACATTACTAATAAAATTAATTCCAATATGCATAGACGATGGAGACGACACGGATGACAAGGACATTATAAATTAAAATGATGTCACAAAAGAAACAGATGCCACAGACGACACAGACATTATAAATTACAATGATGTCGAAATAGACTCAGACGACACAGACATCACAGACAACACAGACAGTATAAATTACAAAGATGTCACAATAGACAAAAACAACACAGACAACAACAACGATAGAGATGACACAGATGAAAGAGACATTAAAAATCACAATGAAGTCACAGTAGACACAGACGACACAGACATTATAAATGACAATGATGTCACAATTGACACAGACGTCACAGAGGATACAGACCACACAGAAAACAGACGACACAGATATTATAAATGCCAATGATGTTCACAATATACACAGACGACACAGACGACACAGGCATTATAAATGACAAAGATGTCACAATACACACGGAAGACACAAACGACACAAACATAAGTGACAATGATGTCACAGTAGACACAGACGACAAAGATGACACAGACATTATAAATGACAATGATTACACAGACGACACAGACATTATAAATCAAAATGATGTAAAAATATACACAGATGACAGACGACACAGACATTAAAATGACAATGATGTCACAATTGACACAGATGTTACAGAGGATACAGAGCACACAGAGTTCAGACGACACAGATATAATAAATGACAATGATTTTGACAATATACACAGATGACACAGGCGACACAGACATTATAAATGACAATAATGTCACAATAGACACAGATGACATAGACGACACAGGCATTATAAATTACAAAGATGTCACAATACACACAGATGACACAAACGACACAGACATTATAAATGACAATGATTACACAGACTACACAGACATTGAAATGATGTCACAAAAGCCACAGACGACAGAGACTTTATAAATTAAAATTATGTCACAATAAACACAGACGACATAGACGACAAAGACATTATAAATGACAACGATGTCACAAAACACAGACAACACAGACTTTATAAATGAAAATGATTACACAGACGACACAGACAATATAAATGACAATGATGTCACAATAGACACAGATGACACAGACGACACAGTCATTACAAATGACAATGATGTCAAAATAGACACAGACGACAACGACTACACAGACTTTATAAATGAATATTATGTCACAATAGACACAGAAGACATAGAAGACAGATATTATAAATGACAATGATGTCACAATAGACACATGACACAGATATTAAAAATGTCAATGATGTCACAATACACACAGACGATACAGACGACAGACATTATATATTACAGTGATGTCACAATAGACAGATACAAAAAAGACGACACAGACATTATAAATGAAAATGATTTCACAATAGACAGAGACGACACAGATATTTTAAATGACAATGGTGTCACAATAGACAAAACGACACATACGACTCAGACATTGTAAATGACAATGATGTCACAACAGACAATGACGACACAGAAACTATAAATGAGTATGATGTCACAATAGACACAGACATTATAAATGACAATGATGTTACAATATACACAGACGACAAAGACATTAATAATGACAATGATGTCACAATAGACACCGACGACACAGGCATTATAAGTGACAATGATGTCACAATAGACTCAGACGACACAGACATTATAAACGACAATGATGTAACAATAGACACAGAGGACACAGACGACCCAGATATTATAAATGACAATGATGTCACAATAGATGCAGATGACACAGATGACACTGACATTGTAAATGAAAATAATGTCACAATAGATGCAGACGCCACAGACAACACAGACATAATAAATGACAATGATGTCACAATAGACAGAGACGACACATACGACACAGGCATTATAATTGTCAACGATTTTACAATTGACACAGATGACAAAGACTTTATAAATAGCAATGATGTTACAATAGACACAGACGAAACAGACATTATAAATGAAAATGATGTTACAGTTGACACAGACGACAAAGACGACTCAGACTTTATAAATGACAATGATATCACCATAAACACAGATGCCAGAGATGACACAGAAGTTCAAAGATGACACAGACGACACAGACATAAAAAATGACAATTATATCAAAATAGACCAGACGAAACAGACGTTATAAATGACAATGATGTCAAAATAGACACAGACGACACAGACATTATAAATTACAGTTATATCACAATAGACACAGAAGACACAGATGACATAGATGACTCAGACAACACAGATATTATAAATGACAAAGATGTCACAATAGACACAGACGACACAGACATTATAAGTGACATTTATGTAACAATACACACAGACGATACAGATGACACAGGCATTATAAATGACAATGATCATAGGATCATAGAATAACCAGGTTGGAAGAGACCCACCGGATCATCGAGTCCAACCATTCCTATCAAACACTATACCATGCCTCTTAGCACCTCGTCCACCCGTGCCCTAAACACCTCCAGGGAAGGTGACTCAACCCCCTCCCTGGGCAGCCTGTTCCAGTGCCCAATGACCCTTTCTGTGAAGAACTTTTTCCTAATGCCCAGCTTAAATCTCCCCTGGCTGAGCTTGAGGCCATTCCCTCTTGTCCTGTCCCCTGTCACTTGGAAGAAGAGACCAGCACCCTCCTCTCTACAACCTCCTTTCAGGTAGTTGGAGAGAGCAATGAGGCCTCCCCTCAGCCTCCTCTTCTCCAGGCTAAACAACGCCTGCTCTTTCAGCCGCTCCTCGTAAGACCTGCTCTCCAGCCCCCTCACCAGCTTTGTTGCTTTTCTCTGGACTCGCTCCAGAGCCTCAACATCCTTCTTGTGGTGAGGGGCCCAGAACGGAACACAGGATTCGAGGAGCGGTCTCACCAGTGCCGAGTCCAGAGGGAGAAGAACCTCCCTGGACCTGCTGGTTATGCTGTTTCTGATACAAGCCAAGATGCCATTGGCCTTCTTGGCCACCTGGGCACACTGCTGACTCATGTTCAGTCGCTGTCAACCAACACGCCCAGGTCCCTCTCCTCTAGGCAGCTTTCTAGACAGATTTCTAGTCTGTAGCACTGCATAGGGTTGTTGTGCCCCAAGTGCAGGACCCGGCACTTGGCCTTGTTAAACCTCATGCCATTGGACTCTGCCCAGCGGTCCAGCCTGTTTAGATCCCTTTGCAGAGCCTCCTGACCCTCCAGCAGATCGACACTTCCACCCAGCTTAGTGTCGTCCGCAAACTTGCTAAGGGTGCACTCGATTCCTCCATCCAGGTTATTGATAAAGACATCGAACAGGGCTGGACCTAGCACTGAGCCCTAGGGAACCCCACTTGTCACTGGCCTCCATCTGGATTTCACACCATTTACCACCACTCTCTGGGCCCGGCCAGCCAACCAGTTTTCCACCCAGGAGAGTGTGCGCCTGTCCAGGCCAGAGGCTGACAGTTTCTCAAGCAGAATGCTGTGAGAAACTGTGTCAAAGGCTTTACTAAAGTCCAGGAAGACCACATCCACAGCCTTTCCCTCATCCAGCAGCCGAGTCACTTTGTCATAGAAGGCAATCAGGTTAGTTTGGCAAGACCTACCTTTTGTGAACCTATGTTGACTGGACCTGATCACCCAGTTCTCTTGCATGTGCTTCATGATCGCACTCAAGATCACCTGCTCCATGACTTTTCCTGGCACTGAGGTCAGACTGACAGGCCTGGAGTTTCCTGGGTCCTTCCTGCGACCCTTCTTGTAGATGGGCACAGCATCAGCCAGCCTCCAGTCCAGTGGGACTTCCCCAGTCAGCCAGGACTGTTGGAAGATGATGGAAAGAGGTTTGGCCAGCACATCTGCCAGCTCCTTCAATACCCTTGGGTGAATCCCGTCCGGCCCCATAGACTTGTGGGTGTCTAGTCGGGCTAGCAAGGCTCTGACCACCTCCTCTTGGATCACGGGAGCCTCATTATGCTCCTCCAGCTCCTGGGTTTGTACACAGATGGAATGACCCTCCTTACAAATAAAGACTGAGGCAAAGAAGGCATTAAGTACCTCAGCATTTTCCTCATCCCCAGTCACTGTTGTTCCTTCTGTGTCCAATAGGGACTGTATGGTCTCCCTAGTCCTCCTTTTATTATGTATATGTTTGTAGAAAGATATTTTGTTCTCTTTCACAGACTTGGCCAATCTGATTTCTAGCTGAGCCTTAGCCCTTCTGATTTTTTTCCCTACACAATATGTCACAATAGACACAGATGACACAGATTTTATAAATTAAAATGATATCAAAATAGACACAGATGACAAAGACATTATAAATGAAAAAGATGTCTCAATAGACACAGAAGACACAGACATTATAAATGACAATAACGTCACAATAGAAATAGACTCAGACGACACAGACACTATAAACTACAATGATGTCACAATAGACAAAGACTAGAGAGATGACACAGACAACAGATATTATAAACAACAATGATGTCACAACAGACACAGACGACACAGACGACCCAAAGGACACAGATATTATAAATGAAAATGATGTCACAATATTCATAGACGACACATACGATGCAGACATTATAAATAAAAATGACGTCACAATAGACAAAGATGACAGAGATGACACAGACAAAAGAGACATTATAAATGACAAAGATTCCACAATAGACAGAGACGATACAGACGATAGAGACGACACAGACGACAGTAATTCTAAATAAAAATGAGGTCACAGAAGACACAGAAACATTATAAATGACAATGATATCACAACAGAAACAGATGACAGACATTATAAATGACAATGATGTTACAATAGATACAGACGACAGAGACGACATAGACTTTATAAATGGAAAGGATTTCACAATAGACAAAGACGACACAGATGACACAAATGACACAAAAGACAATTATGTTAAAAAAACATACAGAAGATACAGAAGACTCAGACATTATACATGAAAATTATGTCAAAATCTAGAAGACACAGATATTATAAATTACAGTGATGTCAAAATAGACACAGACGACACAGACAGACATTCTAAATGAAAAAGATGTCACAATAGACACAGCTGACACAGACGACACAGACTTTAAAAATGACAGTGATGTCACAATAGTCAAAGACGACACATATGACACAGACATTGTATATGAAAATTATAAAAAAACCCATAAAAATTATACAGACGACTCAGATATTACACGTGAAAATGATGTCACAATAGACACAGACAACACAGACATTATAAATGACAATGAGGTCACAATAGAAAAAGACGACACAGATGACCCAGAGGACAAAGACATTATTAATTAAAACGATGTCATAAAGTACACAGACGACAGAGACATTAAAAATTACAAAGATGTCACAATAGACAGTCGACACAGACGTTATAAATGACAACGATATCACAATAGACCAGATGACACAGACGACACAGACATTATAAAAGACAATGATGCCAAAATAAACAAAGATTACACAGACGACAAAGACGACACAGACATTATAATTGAAAATGATGTCACAATAAAGAGGACACAGACATTATAAATGACAATGACGTCACAACAGAAAAAGATGACAAAAACGACACAGACAACACAGATATTATAAATAACAATGATTTCAAAATAGACAAAGACGACACAGACATTATAAATGACAATGATGTCACAATAGACACAGACGACACAGAAATTAAAAAAGAGAATTAGGTCAAAAATGACACAGACGACACAGACGAAAATGTCATTATAAACGACAACGATATCACAATAGACACAAGCGTCTCAGATGACAACAACGACACAGATATTAATGACAATGATGTCACAATACAGAGACGACACAGACAGTATAAATGACAATGACGTCACAATAGACACAGATGACAGAGATGACACATATGACACAGACATTATAAATGACAATGATGTCACAACAGGCAAAGACGAAACAGATATTATAAATGAAAATGACGTCAAAATAGAAACAGACGACAGAGACAACACAAACATTATAAATGACAATGATGTTACAAAAGACACAAACGATACAGACGATACAGACATAAATGAAAATGATGTCTCAATAGACACAGACGACACAGACAATACAGACGGCACATCATTATAAATGAAATTGTTTTCACAATAGACACAGACGACACAGACATTATAAACGTCTATGATGTCACAATAGACACAGAAGACACAGACCACAGAGATATTATATATGAAAATGATGTCAAAGTAGACACAGACGACACAGACATTAAAAATGACAATGACGCCAAAATAGACAAAGATTACACAGACGACAAAGACAACATAGACATTATAATTGAAAATGATGTCACAACAAAGAAGACACAGGCATTATAAATGACAATGATGTCACAATAGAAAAAGACGACAAAAACGACACAGAAGACACTGACATTATAAATGACAATGATGACAAAATACATACAGATGACAGACAAAACTGTCATTATAAATGACAATGATATCACAATAGATACAAACAACTCAGACGACACAGACATTATAAATGACAGTGATATCAAAATAGACATAGACGACACAGATGACACTGATATTATAAATGACAATGATGTCAAAATAGACACCGACGACACAGACATTATAAATGGCAATGATGTGACAAGACACACAGATGACACACATGACACAGACATTGAAAATGACAACGATATCACAATAGACACAGATGATACAGACGACAGAGATGACAAACAACACAAACACTATAAAAGACAATGATGTCGCAATAGACACTGACAGTACAGATGACAAAGTCATTATAAATTAAAATGATGTCACAATAGACATGGACGACACAGACATTATAAATGACAATGATGTCACAAGAGACACAGATGACACAGATGTTATACATGACAATCATGCCAAAATACACAAAGACAACACAGACATTATAAATGAAAATGATGTCACAGTAGACACAGACGACACGGACCACACAGACATTATAAATGAAATAGATTTCACAATAGACACAGACAGTATAAATGACAATGATGTCACAATAGACACAGACATTATAAACGACAATGATGTCAAAATAGACACAGACGACACAGACATTAAACATGACAATGATGTCACAATAGACAGAGACGTCACAGACATTATAAATGACAAAAATTTCAAAACAGACACAGACAACAGACGACACAGACATTATAAAGACAATTGTGTCACATTATACACAGAAGACAAAGATGACAGAGACGACACAGAATAAAGAGACATTATAAAAGACAAGGATGTAACAACAGACACAGACGTCAGACGACAGAGACTACAGAGATGACACAGATATTGTAAATTAATATTATGTCACAATAGAATCAGAGAACACAGATGACACAGACACTATAAATGACAGAGATATCACAATAGACACAGACGACGCAGACGAGAGAGGCATTATAATTGACTATGATGTCACTATAGACACAGACATTATAAATAACAATGATGTCACAATAGACACAGATGACAAAGTCATTTTAAATGACAACGATGTCACCATAGACAAAGATGACACAGACGACACAGACATTACAAACGACAATGATGTCACAATAGACACAGAAGACACAGACGACAAAGACATAAATGACAATGATGTCAAAATATACACAGACGACAAAGAAATTATAAATGATAATGATGTCACAATAGACACAAACGACACAGACAACAGAGATGACACAGACATTATTAACAACAATGATGTCAAAATACACACAGATGACACAGATTACACAGACATTAAAAATTATAATGATTTCATAATAGACACAGACGACACAGACACTATAAATGAGATTGATGTCACAATAGACACAGACAGCACAGATGACACAGTTTTAAAAGACAAGAGAGACATTATAAATGACAATGATTTCAAAATAGAAACAGACGCCACAGACCACACAAAAGACACAGACAACACAGATAATACAGACGTATAAAGGACACAGACATTATATATGACACTGATGTCACAATAAACACAGACGACACAGACATTATATATGACACTGATGTCACAATAAACACAGACGACACAGACATTATATATGACACTGATGTCACAATAAACAGAGACGACACAGATGACACAGGCATTATAAATGACAATGATGTCACAATAGACAGAGACAACCGATGACACAGACGACACAGACGACACAGACATTATAAGTGATAATGATGTCACTATAGACACAGACGACAGACGACACAGAATTTATAAATGATAATTATGTAACAAAACACTCAGATGATACAGATGACACGGAAAATATAAATGACAATGATGTCACAATAGACACAGATGACAAACATTATAAATGAAAATGCTGTAACTATAGACACAGACGACAGACGTCACAGGAATTATAAATAAAAATTATGTAAAAATACACACTGACGATACAGACGACACAGATGACACAGTCATTTTTAATGAAAATAACGTCACAATAGACACAGAAGACACAGATATTTTAAATTAAAATGATGTCAAAATAGACACAGAGACAAACATTGCAAATGACAAAGATGTCACAATATACACAGAAAACAGAGACGACTGTGATGACACAGACGTTATAAATGACAATGATGTCACAATATTCACAGACAACACAGACATTATAAATGACAAGGATATCACAATACACACATACAACACAGAAAACACAGACATAAATAACAATGATATCACAATAGACACAGACGACACAAACTACACAGGCAACACAGACATTATAAAAGAAAATGATGTCACAATAGACACAGAGGATACAGACGATAGAGATGATACAGACCACACAGACGACAGTCATTCTAAATGAAAAAGATGTCAAAATAGACACAGAAGAAAAAGAAGACACAGAAGAAACAGAAGACACAGACATAATAAATGACAATCATGTCACAACAGAGACGACACAGATGACACAGATATTGTAAGAAAAACTATGTCACAACAGACACAGACATTATAAATGACAATGACGTCTGAATAGACAAAGACAACAGAGACGACGCATACGACAGACATTATAAATGAAAATGATGTCAAAATAGACACAGACAACACAGACGACTCAGACATTATAAATGACAATGATATCAGAATAGACACCGACGACACAGACATTATAAATGACAATTATGTAAGAACAGACACAGATGACACAGACATTATAAATTAAAATGATATCACAATAGAAACAGACGACAGAGACGACACAGACAATATAGATGACAATAATGTCACAATAGACACAGACTATACAGATGATGGATGACAAAGACAGCACAGACAACAAAGTCATTATAAATGAAAATGATTTCACAATAGACAAAGACGACACAGACGACACAGACTACACAGACTTTATAAGTGACAATGATTTCCCAATATGCAAAGGCGACACAAACGACACAGACATTATTAATGAAAATGATGTCACTACAGACACAAATGACACAGACATTATAAATGAAAATGATGTCACTATAGACGTAGACAACAGAAACGACACAGACGACAAAACCGTTATAAATGAAAATGATGTCACAGTAGACACAGACGAAACACAGGACACAGACATTATAAATGACAGTGATGTCAATATAGACACAGACAACACAGACATTATACATGACAATGATGTCACAATAAACACAGAGGACACAGACGACAGAGACCACACAGATGAAAAATCCATTATAAATGAAAAAGATGTCACAATTGACACAGATGACACAGACCTCGCTGACATGACAGACATGACGTATAACAATGACGTCTCAATAGACACACATGACACAGACCACACAGACGAGACAGACATTATAAATGACAATGATGTCACAACAGTCATAGACGACAGAGACATTATAAATGACAATGATGTCACAACAGACACAGATGATAAACACTACACAGACATTATAAATGACAATGATGTCACAACAGACACAGATGACACAGACATTATAAATGACATTGATGTCAAAATAGACACAGACGATACAGACTACAAAGACATTAAAAATGACGATGTCACAATAGACACAGACAACACAGACGACACAAATGACAAATGACACTGACATTATAAATGACAATTATGTCACAACAAAAACAGACGACACAGACATTATAAGTGACAATGATGTCACACTAGACACAGACTACTCTGATATTTTAAATGACAATGATTTCATAATAACCACAGACGACAGAAACGACAGAGGCGACAGAGACTACACAGACCACAGAGACGACACAGACTACAGACATTATATATGACAATTATGTCACAAGATATACAGATGAAACAGATGACAGAGTTGACACAGATGACAAAGACATTATAAATTACAAAGTTGTCACAATATCACAGACAACTCAAACATGATAAATGACAATGATGTCAGAATAGACCAGACAACACAGACGACACAGACATTATAAATGACAATGACCTCACAATAGACACAGACGGCACAGACATTATAAATGACAATGATGTCACAATAGACTCAGAATACACAGACATTATAACTGACAATAGTTTCACAGAAGACACAGAATACACGGACATTATAAATGACAATGATGTCGCAATAGACAGACGACACAGATATTATAAATGACAAGATGTCACAACAGACAAAGACAACACCGACGACACAGAAATAATCAGTGAAAATAATGTCACAATAGACACAGACGACACAGACATTAAAAATTAGCATGATATCAAAGTAGACACAGACAACACAGACACTATAAATGAACATGATGTCACAATAGGCACAGACAACTCAGAAAACAGTATTTAGAAATGACAATGAAGTCACAAAAGACAAATATGATACAAACGACAGAGATGACACAGACATTATATATTAAAATTATGTCACAATTGAATCAGACGACACAGACAATACAGACATAATTAATGACAATGATGTCACAATAGAAAAAAATGACACAGACTGCATAGATGACACAGACTTTTAAATGACAGTGATGACACAATAGACACAGGCGACACAGGTGACAACGACATTAAAAATGACAATGATGTCACAACAGACAAAAACGACAGGGGCGACAAGGACGACACAGACATTATAAATGAAAATGATGTCAAAGTACACACAGACGACTCAGATGACACACACCACACAGACATTATAAATTACAATGATGTCACAATAAACACAGAAAACACAGACATAATAAATGACAATTATATCACAATAGACACAGAAGACAGACGACATCGATGAATCAGAAGACACAGATGACACAGATATTATAAATGAAAATGATGTCAAAATAAATAAAGATGACACAGACGACACAGACATAAATTACAATGATGTCAAAATAGAGATGACAAAGACATTATAAATGACAATGGTGTCTCAATAGACACAGACGACACAGAAGACACACATAAAAAATGACAACGATGTCACAATACACACAGACGACAGAGACGGCAAAGACATTATAAATGACAATTATGTAACAATAGACACAGAAGATACAGACGACACAGATGACACAGACATTTTTAATGACAATGATGTCAAAATATACACAGACAACACAGACGACACAGACATTATGAATGAAAATTATGTCACAATAGACACAGAATACACAGATGATACAGACATGAATGAAAAATGATGTCACCATAGACACAGATGACACCAATGACAAAAACTGTATAAATGAAAATGATTTCAAAATAGACACAGATGACACATACATTATAAATCACAATGATGTCACCATAGACAAAGATGGCACCGAGGACAGAGACATTACAAATTACAATGATGTCACAATAGACACAGACGAAAATGACGAAAATGACAATGACATCGAAATAAACAGAGACGACACAGACATAAATTATAAAGATGTCACAATAGTCATGGATAACACAGACGACATAGACATTATAAATGACTATGATGTCGTAATAGACACAGGCGACACAAATGACACATATGACACAGACATTGTAAATGTTAATGATGTCACGAGAGACACAGACAACACAGAAGACACAGACATTATAAATGACAACGATGTCACAATAGACACAGACGACAGAAAATATAAATAGCAATGTCATAACAATAGACACAGCTGACACAGACGACACAGGCAACACATGCGACAAAATTGCCACAGTTATTATAAATAAAAATGATGTCAAAATAGACAAAGATGACACAGACGAACCAGACATTATAAATGACAATGATGTCACAATAGACACTGACGACACTGTATTATACATGACAATGATATCACAATAGACACAAACGACTCAGAAGACACAGATATTATAATTGACAATGATGTCAAAATAGAAACAGATGACACAGACAATATATTATACAATGATGTCACAATAGACACAGACATTATAAATGAGAGTAATGTCACAATACACACAGACGAGACAGACGACGTACAAGACACAGACGACAAAGTCATTATAAATGAAAACGATGACACAATAGACACAGAAGACACAGACATTATAAATGACAATGATGTCAAAAAAGACACAGACGACAGAGACATAATAAATGACAATGACATAATAAATGACTATAGACACAGACACAAAGACAATGTAAATGAAAGTGAGGTCACTATAGACACAGACACACAGATAATATAAATGAAAATGAGGTCACAATAGACACCCACGACAGAGACGACACAGACATTATAACTGACCATGATGTCATAATAGACACAGACGACACAGACATTATAAATGACATAGATTTCAAAATAGACACAGACGCGACAGACGACACAGACAACACAGATGAATTCGATAACACAGACGTTGAAAATGTTGTCACAATAAACACAGACAAAAAAGACAACACAGACGACAGAGACTTTATAAATGAAAATGATGTCACAATAGACACAGAAGACACAGACGACATAGACGACAGAGACATGAATGACAATAATGTCACAATAGACACAGATGACAAAGAAATTATAAATAGTAACAATTTCACAGTAGACACAGACGACACACACGACACAGACATTATAAATGACAATGATGTCACAGAAGACACAGACGACAGACTACACAGACATTATAAATGAGAATGATGTCACAATAGACACAGACGACACAGACATTATATATGACAAGGATGTCACAATAGACACAGACAGCACAGACGAGACAGATTACAAAGACAAGATACATTATAAATAACAAGGATTTCACAATAGACACAGACATTATAAATGAAAATGATGTCACAGAAGACAGAGATGAGACAGGCGACAAAGATATTGTAAAAAAAATATGTCACAACAGACACAGACATAAACCACAATGCCGTCTGAATAGACACAGACAACACAGACATTATAAATGACAAAGATGTCAAAATAGACACAGACGACTCAGACATTATAAAAGACAATGACTTCACAATAGACACAGACGACACCGACATTATAAATTACAATGATGTCACAATAGACACAGATCACACAGACATTAAAAATTAGCATGATGTCACAATAGGCACAGACTACAGAGACTACACAGATATTATATATGAAGATGTCACAGTAGACACAGACAACACAGACACTATAAATGAACATGATGTCACAATAGGCACAGACAACTCAGAAAACAGAATTTAGAAATGACAATGAAGTCACAATAGACAAATACAATACAAACGACAGAGCGACACAGACATCATATATTAAAATTATGTCACAATAGAATCAGACGACAGAGACCATACAGACATTATTAATGACAACGATGTCACAGTAGACAAAAACGACACAGACTGCACAGACGACACAGAAATTTTAAATGACAGTGATGACACAACAGACACAGGCGACACAGGCGACGACGACATTATAAATGACAATGATGTCACAATAGACAAAAAAAACAGGGACGACAAGGACGACACAGACATTATAAATGAAAATGAAGTCAAAGTATACACAGACGACTCAGACGACACACACAACACAGACATTATACATTACAATGATGTCACAATAGACACAGATGACACAGACATTATAAATGAAAGCGATGTCACAATAGACAAAGAGGACACAGACATAATAAATGACAACTATATCACAATAGACACAGAAGACAGACAACACCGATGAATCAGACCACACAGACGACACAGATATTATAAATTACAATGAGATCAAAATAGACAGAGATGACAAAGGCATTATAAATGACAACGATGTCACAATATACACAGACGACAGAGACGGCAAAGACATTATAAATAAAAATTATGTAACAATAGACACAGAAGATACAGACAACACAGAAGACACAGACATTTTTAATGACAATGATGTCACAATATACACAGAAAACACAGATGACACAGACATTATAAATGACAGTGATTTCAAAATAGACACAGAGGCCACAGACCACACAAAGGACACAAACAACACAGATAACTCAGATGACACAGATGTTATAAATGAAAATGATGTCACAATAGACACAGAAGACACAAATGATACAGACGACAGGGACATGAATGACAATGATGGCACCATAGACACAGACGACACAGAGGACAGAGATATTGAAAATTACAATGATGTCACAATAGACACAGACGCCACAGACATTACTAATGACAATGATGTCACCATAGACTATCATGACTCAGACGCCACAGACATTATTAAAGACAACGATGTCACAATAGACACAGAATACACAGACGACAAAGATATAAATCGTTATGATGTCGCAATAGAGAAAGACCGCACAGATGATAGTCATTATAAATAACAATGATGTCACAATAGACACAGATGACACAGAAGAGAAACACATTATAAATGAAAATGATGTCACAATAGACACAGACGCAACAGCCGACACAGACAACACAGATGACACAGACATTATTAACGACAATGACGTCAAAAGAGAGACAGACGACAAAGATGACACAGACACTACAAATGACTATGATGTCACAATAGACACAGACAACACAGTCGACAGAGACAACACAGACATTATAAATGAAAATGATGTCACAATAGACACAGACGACACAGATATTATATATGACAAGGAAGTCACAATAGACAAAGACAGCACAGACGACACAGTTGTAAAAGACAAGTGAGACATTATAAATGACAATGATTTCACAATAGACTCCGACGATACAAAAGACACAGATATTATAAATTACAATTATGTCATAATAGACAGCGATGACACAGTCGACAGTGTTGTTATAAATGACAATGATGTCCCAATACACACAGACGACACAGACGAGACAGATGACAAAAACATGATAAATGACGATGTCACAATAGACAGACGACACCGAAGACACTGACATTATAAATGACAATGATATCACGATAGACACAGACAACACAGACACTTTTAAATATCGATGTCACAATGGACACAGATGACACAGATATTATAAATGAAAATGATATCTCAGTAGACACAGATGATACAGAAGACACAGACATTATAAATGACAAAGTTGTCAAAATAGACACAAATAATACAGACATTATAAATGAAAATGATGTCACAATACACAAAGACCATACAAACGGCACAGAAATTATTAATGAAAATGATGTCACTATAGACACAGACGACAGAAACAACACAGAAGACAAAACCATTATAAATGAAAATGGTTTCACAGTAGACAGAGACGACACACACGACACAGACATTATAAATGACAAAGATGTCACAATAGACATAGAAGACACAAACATTATAAATGACAAAGATGTCACAATAGACACTGACGACACAGATGACACAGACATGGTAAATGAAAATAATGTCACAACAGACAGACGATACACACATTATAAGTGCAAGGACGTCACAATAGAGACAGATGACACAGACGACACAGACATTATAAATGACAACGATGCCACAATAGACACACACAACACATTTTATAAATGATAATTATGTGACAATAGACACATACAATACAGACGACAGGGACTACAAAGACACTATAAATGGATATGATGTCAAACTAGACACAGTCGACAGAGACAACACAGACATTATAAATGACAATGATGTCACAATAGACACAGATGACACAGAAGACAGAGATGACACAGACAACAAAGACATTATTAATGAAAATGATGTCACAATAGACACAGACGACAGACTTTATTAATTACAATGATGTGGAAATAGACATTGAAGACACAGACTTTATAAATGAAAATGATGTCACAATAGACACAGACGACACAGAAATTATAAATGAGAATGAGGTCAAAATTGACACAGACGACACAGACATTATAAATGACAGTGATATCAAAATAGACATGGACGACACAGACAACACAGACACTATAGACTACAATGATGTCACAATAGACACAGACTAGACAGACGACACAGACGACAGACATTATAAATGACAATGATGTCGCATTCGACACAGACGACAGACATTATAAATGACAATGATGTCGCAATCGACACAGACGACACAGATGACAGACATTATAAATGACAATAATGTCACAATATTCACAGACGTCACAGACATTATAAATGACAATGATATCACAATACACACAGACGGCACAGACAACATAGACATTGGCCAAGAAGGTCAATGGCATCTTGGCTTGTATCAGAAATGGTGTGACCAGCAGGTCCAGGGAGGTTATCCTTCCTCTGTACTCGGCACTGGTGAGACCGCTCCTTGAATCCTGTGTTCAGTTCTGGGCCCCTCAGCACAAGAAGGATGTTGAGGCTCTGGAATGGGTCCAGAGAAGAGCAACAAAGCTGGTGAAGGGGCTGGAGAACAGGCCTTATGAGGAGCGGCTAAGAGATCTGGGGTTGTTTAGCCTGGAGAAGAGGAGGCTGAGGGGTGACCTCATTGCTCTCTGCAACTACCTGAAAGGAGGTTGTGGAGAGGACGGTGCTGGCCTCTTCTTCCATGTGACAGGGGACAGGACAAGAGGGAATAGTCTCAAGCTCCGCCAGGGGAGTTTTAGTCTAGACGTTAGGAAAAAATTCTTTACAGAAAGGGTCATTGGGCACTGGAACAGGCTGCCCAGGGAGGTGGTTGAGTCACCTTCTCTGGAGGTGTTTAAGGTAAGGGTGGATGAGGTGCTGAGGGATATGGTTTAGTGTTTGATAGGAATGGTTGGACTCGATGATCCGGTGGGTCTCTTCCAACCTGGTGATTCTGTGACATTATAAATGACAATGATATCACAATAGACACAGACGACATAGAAAACACAGACATTATAAATGAAAATGCCGTCTGAATAGATGTAGACAACACAGATGACTCAGACATTATAAATGACAACGATGTTTCGATACACACAGACGACACATAGAACTCAGACATTATAAATGACAATGATATCAAAATAGACAGATGACACCGACGACAGACTACACAGAAAACACTGACATTATAAATGACAACGATGTCACAATAGACACAGACGATACAGATGACACAGACATTGTAAATGAATACGATGTCACAATAGACGCAGACGTCACAGACATTGTAAATGAAAATAATGTAACAATAGACAAAGACAACACAGACATTATAGATGACAATGATCTCACAATAAACACAGACGACACAGAAATTATAAATCAGAATGAGGTCAAAATTGACACAGACGACACGGACATTATAAATGACAATGATGTCACAATAAACACAGACGACACACCAGTTACAGACATTATAAATGACAATGATGTCACAATGGACTCTGACGACAGAGACAACACAGACATTATAAATGAAAAAGTTGGCACAATAGACATAGACGACAAAGACGACACAGAAGAAACAGACGTTTTATAAGGCAATGATGTCACAATAGACACAGACGACAAAGACATTATAAATGACAATAGATTCTCAATAGGAACAGACGACACAGGCATGATAAATAACAATGATGCCACAATAGACACAGACAACACTGACGACAGACATTATACATGATAATTATGTCACAATATACACAGACGACACTGTCATTTTAAAAGACAATGTGTCACAATAGACACAGACGACACATACAACAAGACATTATAAATGAAAATATGTGACAATATACACAGACGACACAAACGACACAGATGACAAAAAGACACAGGCATTATAAATGACAACGATGTCACAATAGACACACACGACAGACATTATAAATGACAATGATGTCACAATAGATACAGATGTCACAGACAACACAGATGACACAGATATTTTATATGACAATGATGTCTCAATAGACAGAGACGACACAGACAACACAGACATTATAAATTACACTGATGTAACAATAGACACAGATGTCAAAGACAACACAGACGATACAGATGACACCGAGGAAAAAGACATTATAAATAAAAATGATGTCACAATAGACACAGATGGCACAGAAGACACAGACTTTATAAATGACAAAGATGTCACAACAGACACAGATGACACAGAAGACACAGACGTCAAACCATTATAAATGAGAGTGATGTCACAGTAGGCAGATGACAGAGAATACACAGAAGACTGACGCATTATTTATGACAATGATGTCACAATAGACACTGATGACGCAGACGACATAGACGACAAAGAATTATTAATGAAAATGATGTCACAATAGACACAGACGAGAGATGAAGCAGAAGACAAAGACGACACAGAAATTATAATGACAATGATGTCACAATAGACACAGACAACACAGACATTATAAATGACCATGATGTCAGAATAGACACAGACGACACACATCACAGACTTTATAAATGACAATGATGTCACAACAGACACAGAGGACACAGACATTATAAGTGACAATGATATCACAATAGACACAGACGAGAAACGAGATAGACGACACAGAAGACAGACATTATAAATGACAATGATGTCACAATATACGCAGATGAAACAGGTGACACAGACGACACAAAAGACAAAGACATTATAAATGACAATGATGTCACAATAGACAAAAATGACAGAGACAACACAGAGGAAAGAGACGACAGATGCAACAAAGACATTATAAATGAAAACGATGTCACAATAAACACAAACGACACAGATAACACATGACATGGACATAATAAATGAAAATGAGGTCACAATAGACACAGATGACACAGACGGCACAGACACTAGAAATGAAAATGATGTCACAATAGACACAGATGACACAGACATTATAAACGACAAAGATGTCAAAATAGACAGAGACGACACAGACTACATAGACATTATAAATGAAAATGAAGTCACAATAAACACATATGAGAGATGACATTAATGACAAAGACGACAGTGACGACACAGACATTAGAAATGAAAATGATGTCACAATACACATAGACGACACAGACGACACAGATGTAATAAATGAAAATGATATTAATATAGACACAGACAAGAGACCACAGAGACGACACAGACGTTATAAATCATAGAATCATAGAATAACCTGGTTGGAAGAGGAGCACCGGGTCATCGAGCCCAACCTTTAAAGTTGGCAGTTAAGGAACGCAGAGTGTGTTTAAATATATTCATTTATTCATTTCCTTTTCTTTCCCCCTTTTTTCTCTCAACAACTGAGAAAAATATATTTGATAGATAAATGCGCAAGATCAGATAAATAATTATGGCACTTTCACAGGGCATGTGGAGGCCATCAAACAGACAAAAATATCTACTATAAAATCGAAGGTATAGGACTTACATGCATCCTGCTTCTCTTACTTAAAAGACAATGATGTCACAACAGACACAGATGACACAGACATTATAAATGACAATGATGTCACAATAGACACAGATGACATATACGACACAGACGAATAAGACATTAGAAATTACAATGATGTCACAATATACACAGATGACACAGACAACACAGAGGACAGACGACAGATGCAACAAAGGCATTATAAACGATAATGATGTCACAATAGACACAGATGACACAGACTACATAGACGACAAGAGGACACAGACGACAAAGACATTATAAAGACAATGATGTCACAATAGAAAGAGACGACACAGATATTATAAATGACAATGATGTCAAAATAGACACTGATGACATAGAATACACAGACGACAGAGACATAATTTACGACAATGATGTCACAATGGGAACTGACGACACAGACAACAAAGACATTATAAATGAAAATGATGTCACAATAGACACAGACGAGAGACGAAACAGACGACACCGTCCACACAGAAATTATTATGACAGTGATGTCACAATAGACACAGACAACACAGATGACACAGACGACAAAGACATTATAAATTACAATGATATCACAATAGACACAGATATCACAGATGACACAGACAACACAAATGACACAGACATTATAAATGACAATGATGTCACTATACACAGACGTGAGACGACATAGACGACACAGTGGACAAAGACATTATAAATAAAAACGATGTCACACTAGACACAGACAACACAGATGACACATGTGACACTCCTATTATAAATGACCATGATGTCACAATAGACAAAGACGACACACACAACACAGACTCTAAAAATGAAAATGATATCATAATAGACACAGACTTAACAGACAATATAAATGACAATTATGTCAAAATAGACACAGACGACAAAGACGACAAATACCTTATAAATGACAATGTTGTCACAATAGACACAAATGACACAGACGACACAGAGGTCAGTGACGAGACATGCAACATAGACATCATAAATGACCATGATGTCACAATAGACAGAGACAACACAGACGACACAGACATTAGAAACGACAAAGATGTCACAATAGACACAGACAACACATACACACATTTATTATTAATGACATTGATGTCACAATAGACACAGACAACACATACACACATTTATTATTAATGACATTGATGTCACAATAGACACAGACGTCAGAGACAACACAGACGACACAGACATTAGAAACGACAAAGATGTCACAATAGACACAGACGTCAGAGACAACACAGACGACACAGACATTATAAATGAAAATGATGTCAAAATACACACAGACGACAAAGACGAAACAGATGTTATAAATGAAATCCATGTCACGTAAGACACAGATGTCACAGACGATACAGATATTATAAATGAAAATGATGTCAAAATAAACACACACGAGAGACCACACAGAAGACACAGACTTTATAAATCATAGAATCATAGAATAACCAGGTCTGAAGAGACCCACCGGGTCATCAAGCCCAACCCTTAAAGTTGGCAGTTAAGGCACCCAGAGTGTGTTTAAATATTTTCATTTATTCGTTTCCTTTTCTTTCCCTCTTTTTTGTCTCAAAACCTGAGAAAAATATATCTGATATATAAATGCGTAAGATCAGAAAAATAATCATGGCATGTTCATAGGGCATGTGGAGGCCATCAATTCAAAAAAAAATATAAACTATACAACCAATGGTATAGGACTTACATGCATCCTGCTTCCCTTACTTAAAAGACAATGATGTCACAAGAGAAACAGAGGACACAGACATTATAAAAGACAATGATGTCACACTAGACACAGACGACACAGAGGAGAGAGACGAGATATGCAAGAAAGTCATTGTTAAAGAATAGTTTATCACAATAGAAACAGACGTCACAGACGACACATACATTACAAATGACAATGATGTCACAATAGACACAGATGACAAAGACATTATAAATGAAAACTATATCACAATAGACAGACAATTCAGATGACACAGACGACAGAGATATTATAAATTTCAATTATGTCACAATAGACAGAGACGACGCAGATGATTTCACAATAGACACAGACGACACAGACATTAAAAATGAAAAAGATGTCACAATAGACACAGATTAGAGAGTCAGTATAAATGACAATGTCATCACAATAGACACAGATGACATAAACATTATAAATGACAATGATGTCACAATAGACACAGACGACACATATATTATAAATGTCAAGGATGTCAAAATAGACTCAGACGACAGAGACAATAGAGGGAAAACAGACGACACAGATATTATAAATGGCAGTGATATCACAATAGACCCAGACAAGACAGACGAAACAGACAATATAAATGACAATGATGTCACAATACACACAGACGACACAGGCGACACAGATGACACAGACCACACAGACATTATAAATGACAATGATGTCACAATAAACGCAGACGACACACAAGATAAAGACATTATAAATGACAATGATGTCAAAAGAGACACAGACGAGACAGACAATATAAATGACAAGTATGTCACAATAGACTCAGACGACAGAGACAATACAGAGGAAACAGACAACACAGATACTATAAATGGCAGTGATGTCACAATAGACCCAGACAAGACAGAGGACACAGACAATAAAAATTACAATGATGTCACAATAGAGAGAGACGACACAGACATTATAAATGACAATTGTGTCACAATAGATACAGACAACACAGATGTTATAACATAAAATTTTATCAAGGTAGACACAGACGACACAGAAGACAGACATTATAAATGGCAATGATTTCACAATAGACACAGATGACACAGAGGACACAGACCCTACAAATGAATATGATGTCACAATAGACATAGACGACAGATGTTATAAATGAAAATTATGTCAAAATAATCAAAGACGAAACAGACGACACAGTCATTATAAATGACGATGGTTTCACAATAGACACAGACAACAGAGATGACACAGAAAATACAGACGGCAGATGACAGAGACATTATAAGTGACACTGATATCACAATAGACACAGACTACACAGATGAAAAAGACATCATAAATGACAAAGATTTCACAATAGACGGAGATGACACAGATGACAAAGACATTATAAATGACAATGATGTCACAATAGACACAGACGATACAGGCATTATAAATTACAAAGATGTCACAGTAGACACAGACGACACAGAAATTATAATTGACAATTATGTCACAATATACACAGATGACAAAGATGACACAGTCATTTATAATGTCTGTCTTCTATGATATCATAATAGACTCTGATGACACAGACACACATATTATAAATGAAAAATATGTAGGAATAGACACAGACCACACAGACATTATAAATTAAAATGATGTCACAAAAGACACAGATGAAACAGAGAGTATAAATGATAATGATGTCACAATATACACAGATGACACATACTACACAATCATCATTAATGACAATGACATCACAAGAGACACAGACGACACAGACTACACAGACATTATAAATGATAATGATGTCACAATAGAGACAGACACACAGACCACAAAGACATTATAAATGACGATGTCACAATAGACAGAAGACACAGACATTATAAATGAGAATGATGTCACAATAGACACAGACGACAACGACTACACAGATTGTGTAAATTACGATGTCACAATAGACATGACAGAGACGATACAGACGTTATAAATGACAATGATTTTACAATAGACATAGACGACACAGAAGACAAAGACATTATAAATGACAATGTTGTCACAATAGACACAGATGACACAGACAAGACAGACTTTGTAAATGACAGTGATTTCACAATAGGCACAGAAGTAAGAGACGACACAGATGACACAGATGTTATAAATGGCAATGATGTCACAATAAACAGAGATGACACAGATGACACAGTATAAATGAAAATGATATCACGGATGACACAGCTGACCCTGATGACACAAACGACACAGACATTATAAATAACATTGATGTCACAATAGACAAGTATGACACAGACCACACAGACAATATAAATGAGAATGATGTCACAATAGACACAAACAACACAGATGACAAGATATTATACATGACAATGATATCACAATAGACACAGACGACACAGAACACACAGACATTAAAATGACAATGATGTCAAAGTAGGCAAAGATGACACAGACATTATACATGATAATTGTTTCAAAATACACACAGATGACACAGAAGACACACATTATAAATGATAATGATGTCACAATATAAAGAGACGACACAGACATAAATGACAATGATGTCAAATCGTACACAGATGACACAGACTTTATAAATGACAACGATGTTACAATCGATACAAACGACAGAGACAATACAGATATTATTAATGACAATAATGTCACAATAGACAGACAACACAGACAAGAGACATTACAAATGACAATGATGTCACAATAGAAACAGAGGTCACAGACGACCCAGACTATACAGACGACAAAGAAGACGCCCACATTATAAATGAAAAAGATGCCAAAATAGATACAGAAGACACAGACAACACAGATGACACAGACGACATAAATGACAATGTTTTCACAATAGACACAGATGACTCAGACCATACCGACGACACAGATATTATTAATGACAATGATATCACAACAGACACAGACGACACAGAAAAAAAGACATTATAAATGACAATGATGTCACAAAAGACACAGATGACACAGACAATATAAATGACAATGATGTCACAATTGACACAGATGACACAGACAAAACAGACTACTTAGACATTACATATGAAAAATATGTCAAAGTAAACACAGACCACACAGACGACACAGACATTATAAATTACAATGATGTCACAATAGACACAGACAACACAGACTGTATAAATGACAAGGATGTCACAAAAGACAGAGGACACAGACTACACAGGCACTATAAATGACAATGATGTCACAGTAGACACAGATGACACCAACAACACAGACATTTTTAATGACAATGAAATCACAATAGACACCGACAAAACAAACGACACAGATATTATAAATGACAATTATTTCAAAATAGACACAGAAGCAACAGACGCCTCAGATGCCACAGACGCCTCAGATAACACAGATGACTCAGACAACACAGACTGTATAAATTACAACGATGTCACAATAAACACAGACAAAATAGACGACACAATCGACACAGAAAAAAAGAAGACATAGATATTATGAATGACAATGAAGTCACAATAGACACAGATGACAGACACAGAAGACAGAAATGACACAGACATGATAAATGAAAATGATGTCACAATAGACACAGACAACACAGAAGACACACATTAAAACTGACAATGATGTCACAATATACAAAGACGACAGAGACGGCAAAGTCATTATAAATAAAAATTATGTAACAATAGACACAGACAACAGACATTATAAGTGACATGGATGTCACAATAGACACAGAAGTCACAGAGGACACAGACATTATAAATGACATGGATTTCAAAATAAACACAGACAACACAGAGGCCACAGAGGACATAGATGTTATAAATGAAAATGATACCACAATAAAAACAGATGAAAAAGACGACACAGAAGACAAAGACTTTATAAACGAAAATGATGTCACAATAAACACAGTCGACACAGATATTATAAATGAAAATGATGTCACAATAAACAAAGATGACACAGACGACCCAGACATTATAAATTGCAATGATGTCAAAATAGACAGAGATGAAACAGGCATTATAAATGACAATGATGTCACAATAGACACAGACGACAATGAAGACACACATAAAAATGACAATGATGTCACAATATACACAGATGACAGAGACGGCAAAGACATTATTAATGAAAATTATGTAACAATAGACACAGAAGATACAGACACGACAGACATTTTTAGTGACAATGATGTCACAATATACACAGGAAAAAATCAGACATTATAAATGACAATGATTTCAAATTAGACACAGATGCCAGAGACGACACAAAGGACAAAGACAACACAGATAACTCAGAAGACACAGACGTTATAAATGAAAATGATGTCAAAATAGACACAGAAGACACAAACGATACCGACGACACAGATGACAATGATGTCACAATAGACACAGGCGACACACACGACACATACAGTGTAAATGATAATGATATCACAATAGACACAGGTGACAGAGTCGACAGAGACAACAAAGACATTATAAATAAAAATGATGTCATAATAGACACAGACGACACAGATATTATATATGACAAGGATGTCACAATAGACACAGACAGCACAGATGACACAGTTGTAAAAGACAAGAGAGACATTATAAATGACAATTATTTCACAATAGACTCCGACGATACAAACGACACAGATATTATAAATTACACTTATGTCATAATAGACAGCGACGACACAGACGGCAGAGTTGTTATAAAAGACAATGATGTCCCAATACACACAGACGACACAGACGAGACATATGACAAAAACATGATAAATGACGATGTCACAATAGACAGACGACACCGAAGACACTGACATTATAAATGACAATGATGTCACGATAGACACAGACACTTTTAAATATCAATGACAAAATGGACACAGATGACACAGATATTATAAATGAAAATGATATCTCAGTAGAACAAGATGATACAGAAGACACTGACATTATAAATGACAACGTTGTCAAAATAGACACAAACAATACAGACATTATTTATGAAAATGATGTCACAATATACAAAGACCATACAAACGACACAGACATTATTAATGAAAATGATGTTACTACAGAGACATACATTATGAACGAAAATAATGTCACTATAGACACAGACGACAGAAACGACACAGAAGACAAAAACATTATAAATGACAATGATTTCACAGTAGACAAAGACGACAAACACGACACAGGCATTATAAATGACAATGATGTCACAGTAGACAAAGACAACACAGACTTTATAAATGACAATTATGTCACAAGAGACACAGACAGCACAGACATCAGAGACAACACAGACAGTATAAAATACAATGATGTCCCAATAGACACAGACAACACAGATGACACAAATGACAGAAAAGACACAGACATTATAAATGACAATCATGGCAAAATAAACACAGACGACACAGACATTATATATGACACTGGTGTCACAATAAACAGAGACGACAAAGACATTATAAATGATAATGATGTTACTATAGACACAGACGACACAGACTTTATAAATGATAATTATGTAACCATACACTCAGACGATACAGACGACACAGACATTATAAATGACAGTGATGTAAATATAGACACAGATGACAGACATTATAAATAACAATGCTGTGACAATAGACTCAGACGACAGAAGACACAGGAATTATAAATGACAATTATGTAAATATACACACTGACGATACAGAAGACACAGTCATTTTTAATGAAAATTTTTTCAAAATAGACACAGATGACGTAGATATTTTAAATTAAAATGATGTCAAAATAGACACAGGAGACAAAGACGTTATAAATGACAAAGATGTCACAATAGACACAGAAAACAGACAACTATGACGACACAGATGTTATAAATGACAAAGATATCACAATAGACAAAGACGACAGTGACGACAGACATTATAAACGACAATGATGTGACAATAGACAAAGACGTTGTAAATGACAACGATGTCACAATAGACAAAGACATTGTAAATGACAACGATGTCACAATAGACATAGATGACACAGACACGCTAAACTACAATGATGTCACAATAGACAGACTAGAAAGACAACACATACGACACAGACATTATAAAAGAAAATGATGTCAAAATAGACACAGAGGATACAGACGATAGAGACGATACAGACCACACAGACGACAGTCATTCTAAATGAAAACGATGTCAAAATAGACACAGAAGACACAGATGACACAGACATTATAAATGACAATGATGTCACAACAGACAGAGACGACACAGATGACAGAAATATAATAAAAAAATTGTGTCACAACAGACACAGACTTTATAAACAACAATGTCGTCTGAATAGACAAAGACAACACAGACGACACATATGACAGAGACATTATAAATGAAAATGATGTCAAAATAGACAGAGACGACACAGACATTATAAATGACAATGATGTGAAAACAGACACAGGCGACACGGACATTATAAGTGACAAGGATATAAGAACAGACACCGACAACACAGACGTTACAAATTACAATGATATCACAACAGACACAGACAACAGAGACAACACAGACATTATAAATTACAATGATGTCACAATAGACACAGACGACACAGACATTATAAATGACAATGATGTCACAATAGACACAGACGACACAGACATTATAAATGACAGTGATATCACGATATTCACAGATGACTCATACGAGACAGACATTATAAAAGAAAACGATGTCAGAATAGACACCGACGACACAGACATTATAAATGAAAATGATATGACAACAGACACAGACGACAGAGACGACACAGACATTACAAATGACAATAATATCACGATAGACACAGACTATACAGAGGACAGGGATGACACAGACAACACAGACAACAAAGTCATTATAAATGAAAATGATTTCACAATAGACACAGATGACACAGACATTATTATTGAAAATTATGTCACTACAGACACAAACAACACAGGTATTATAAATGAAAATGTTGTCACTATAGACATAGACGAGAGAAAAGACACAGACAACAAAACCATTATAAATGAAAATGATGTCACATTAGACACAGACAACACAGACATTATACATGACAATGATGTCACAATAAACACAGAGGACACAGACGATAGAGACCACACAGACAACAAAGCCATTATAAATGAAAATGTCACAATTGACACAGAAGACACAGACATCACTGACATCACAGACATTACATATGACAATGATGTCTCAAAAGACACACATGACACAGACCAAACAGATGAGACAGGCATTATAAATGACAATGATGTCAAAACAGACACAGATGACACAGACATTATAAACGGCAATGATGTCACAATAGACACAGACGATACAGACTACACATACATTAAAAATGACAATGATGTCACAACAGACACAGACGATACAGACGACACAAATGACAAATGACACAGACATTATGAATGACAATTATGTCACAATAAACACAGACGACACAGACATTATAAGTGACAATGATGTCACACTAGACACAGACTACTCTGATATTTAAATGACAATGATTTCATAATAACCACAGACGACAGAAACGACAGAGGCGACAGAGACTACACAGACCACAGAGACGACACAGAAAACAGACAATGATGTCACAATATACACAGGCACACAGATGACACAGACTTTAGAAATGACAGTGGTTTCACCATAGACACAGACCACACAGACATTATAAATGACATTGATGTCACAACAGAACGCGACACAGATATTATAAATGATAATGATGTCACAATAGATACAGACAACACAGATGTCATAGATATTATATATGACAACAATGTCAGAATAGACACAGATGACACTGAAGTCTCAGACGACACAGACTACAGACATAATATATGACAATTAAGTCACAAGAGATACATACGAAACAGACGACACAGACGAAACAGATGATACAGACATTATAAATGACAATGATGTCACAATAGACTCAGAATACACAGACATTATAAATGACAAGATATCACAATATACAAAGACGACACCGACGACACAGACATTATAAATGACAACTATGTCACAATAGACACAGACGAAACCAACATTATAAAAGACAATGATATCAGAATAGACACAGACGACACAGACATTATAAATTACAATGATGTCACAATAGGCACAGACAACTCAGAAAACAGAATTTAGAAATGACAATGAAGTCACAATAGACAAATATGATACAAACGACAGAGATGACACAGACATTATATATTAGTATTATGTCACAATAGAATCAGACGACACAGATCATACAGACATTATTAATGACAATGATGTCACAATAGACAAAAACGACACAGACATTTTAAACGACAGTGATGACACTATAGACACAGGTGACACAGGCGACAACGACATTAAAAATGACAATGATGTCACAATAGACAAAAACGACAGGGGCGACAAGGACGACACAGACATTATAAATGAAAATGATGTCAAAGTACACACAGACAACTCAGACGACACAGACCACACAGACATAAATTACAATGATGTCACAATATACAAAGATGACACAGACATTATAAATGACAACGATGTCACAATAGACACAGACCACACAGAAGACTCAGATGACACAGACGACAGAGACATTATAGGTGACAATGATGTCACAATAAACCGACTACACAGACATTATAAGTGACAATGCTGTCACAATTAACCGATGACACCGATATTATAAGTGACAATGATGTCACAATATACACAGACGACACAGACATTATAAGAAACGATGTCACAATTGACAGACAACACAGACATAATAAATGACAATGAGGTCACTATGGACACAGACGACACAGATGACAGACGACACAGACTTTCTAAATGACAATGATGTCACTATAGACACAGACGACAGACACGAAAATGGCAACACAGACATTATAAATGACAATGATTTCACAAAAGATACAGACGACACAGACACGAAAATGACGACACAGATATTATAAATGACGATGTCAAAATAGACACACACGACACTCACGACACTCACTATATATGAGAATGATGTCACAATAGGCACAGACAGACACGAAAATGACGACTCATACAACACAGACATTATAAATGACAGTGATTTCACAATAGAGACAGACGACACAGACAGACACGAGAATGATGACAGAGACGACACAGACATTAAAAATGACAATGATGTCAAAATAGACACACACGACACACACCATATATAACAATGATGTCACAATAGACACAGACGACACAAACATCATAAATGACAATGATGCTCATTGCATCTTGAAAGACAAAAAGTAAAACCCAAACAAAATTACTAGCTGGCGTTTGTAGGTAATGTAGGTACAAGTCATATCTAACTGTTGACTCGGCAGCCAACCCACCTGGCTATGGGAATCTACCCCCAGTTCAATTGTCACCCCTTGCTGCCAGACCCGATGCCTCTGCACCTGTAGAACTCAACATTCAATAACTTACCCCCAGACTTGATAGTAACTAAACAATTCCACACACTGTTTTGATTCAGGAATAGCAACCCTTCTTCACACAACAGCCAGGCAGAAAAAAAAAAAGATAAAATCAAATCTTAACAACCATACACACCAGATTTATTGCCCCAAGAATTTAAACTGCTCTACCGACACTCCAACGTCAGATCTGAGATGGCTTTGGTCATTCCCTCTGTGGCTGCATAACCGACCAAAAATGATTCTCCTCACCCCATGTATCTATGGCTACTTGCTCTGGAATGCACCGTATCACCTCGCCCTTCAAAGCCTAACTAGACGGGTATATCTAAAGATAGAATTTCACTGCTATTCTTCTGCTAACTACCGTTACCTTAGCTCAGGCAGAGCAGCTCCAGCCAGATTCAAACGTGCACAGACTGACTCTGCACAGAAAACCAATGACAGGATGCAGAAACAAAAAGGAAACTTGGCAAGAATGACTCTCAAAAGAGGGCTGGCATTGGGCAACAAGATGTAGGGAGCTGCAAGAAAGATTATGTCAGCCCTTGAAAAATGGAAGACTATGGCCCCTTTAAGAGCCATAGCCACAACTAGAAGGATGCAAGGGTGAGCCCTTCTTAAACACCTCAAAACAGAGTATGTATGGAGGAAGTGTCAGAACAGGGATTTAAGAAAATGGAACAATAAGGGCTGAGGATGCTAACGTGTCCTGTGATGCCTACGCAATAGGCAACTGACCAGAAATTGCCAAAATGCAAGACCTACCTGTACATGAAGATCAGAAAGCAAGAAAAGCAGTGCCTGATCAGCACCTTACTAAGAACAGACATCCAAGAGCCTAGAGATGACACGTGGATCAAATGCAAAGATGACATCAAGACCTGCAGAAGATTTAAGACACAGCAGAGTCTACACAATCTAAACAACAAGACAGATATAGGCTGGAACTGCCCTGCCTGGTACACGCTAGCTTGGGGCTGAAAATTAAACCCCTCTCCAAACGTGTAACAAGGTGCACTCTTCCTGCACAACCCTCTACCCTATGCTAAATCCCTTCCCTGCCATTCTCAACATTCTGCCCTCTTCCCGGACCAAAACCACAGCCCCCTTAACTTTCTGAGGACCGAGGGCCTGAAGATATCCTTGGCAGAAAAAACCCAAACTGCATCAACTATCTGGAAAAATCCTGCACTCTCACATTGTCCTGGACAATAATCTGCAAAAAAAAACAAAAAAACAAAACATACAGAAAACACAGTGCCAAGTCAACATCACACTGCTCACTGCCAACATCTTGTACTACACTCACTGCAAAACTGCCAAGGCATTCTGCTCACCTATTTGATGCCAATGCAAACATTGGATGCTGCAGTCATCATCACCTGGGGCACTTCAGCTAGACAGATGGAAAATTTACTATTGCGCTTCTGAGAAATCAGTCCCATGCTCCATCTCTCTACTCCCCTGTTCACCTCAACTGCTCTTTGCATTCTAAAAGTGGACCACACAGCATCTACAAAACCAAAGGCCAATGCTCAATGGATTTGCTGCGTACTACAGGGCTCTAACACACCTATTTGAACAACAACCTCCTCACCTCTCAGACCACACATCAGCAAGAAGCTTCACCCCCCTGAGGCTGCATTTGGCACCTGCCACAGAAAAAGCATGCTTTTGTACTACACTAAAGCACAGGCTGCCCCAAGCAACACCTATCTCCACTGCATTACCTTGACTGCTCAGATGCCCGGCTTGCCTCATCTTCTGTGGTTGTGTTGAGGCTTCAGCTCCACCTGGAATATACAAACAGCAAGGATGATTGTAACTTCATTGAACAAAACCAACACACGGTAACTGATCATACAGCCACGGTTACATTTCCCTACCAACACCACAGCCAACTCACCTCACTATGGCACACTAACTGCACGCAACTCCATCCGTGCCCCTCGGCACACAGGTCAGCCCGCTACGTCTGAAAAACACAACAGCAAAGAAGTCACCCTGACGCTCAGCAACGCCCTAAGAATTCCAAGACTCTACTGCACATTACAGTCAAGCAAAGCTAGTCCACAACCAAACCCAAACATTAATTGCCGCTCCCTTGACATTCAAACCCCTTCGTTACCGCTCCACTGGCTGCTCCCATGCAGTTTTGGTCACCCCCTCTGTGGCTCCAGAGACAAGCAGAAACTACCCTCCTCACCCGCCACACCGAGGGCTGCTAGATCTGCAAATAAGGGATGCCCCTAGACCGCAACGTCTAGGCACGTCAAAACGTTAAGCACACAATCGGGCCACTATACCCCTGCTGACGCTTATCGCCTCCTCTACACACCTGGCAGAGCAGCTCCAACCAGACACAAATACATGCAGAACATCAACACATAAGACCAACGTCGTGAACCGGGAACAAAAGAAAAGTCGCGGCAACAAGGAGGACTCCTGGACCACGCATGCCAATGGGCAAGGCAATGGACAGGGCTCCGAGGAACAACCTACGGTAGCCCTGGAAAAGCGAAGAACCGTGCATGGTTCCAAAGAGATGGTGCCACAACTGGCAAGGTGAACGGGCAAGAAACCCTTTTAAAGTCCTAAACATGCAGAGGATGGACGGAACAAGTCCCAGAACAGGGATCCAGGAAAACAGAAGACTAACTATCCCGGATGGCGAGGCAGGCTGCAAGGCTGCAGCAGAAGACAGCTGACCGGATGCTTCCAAAACACAAGAGCGATCCACACTTTAGAAATGCAAAGAAAGAAAAGCAGTGCCCCATCGACACTGCCTTGATGAGTACGAGCATTTGGGACCCTAGACATGGCACCCAAGGCACGCCCGCCATGCCCTGAACACAAAAGATGACATCAAGACCTGCAGAAAATTTCAGACATGGCACGGTGACTACACAAACTAGACAACAACAGATACAGGCTGGAACTGCCCTGCCCATGCAGGGTTTGAGCTGAGAAGTAGGCCCCTCTGCCTTCACCTGCCCAAAGAGGACTCTCCCTGCACAGCCTAGGCTACCTTCCAAACCCCTCCCTGCTAGCCCCATCCCACCTCCCGCTTCCCAACTCCGGTCTCTCAACTTAGCTTTCAGAGGGCCACGAATGAAGCTGTCCTTGGACAAAGCAGCTCAAATCACATCAGCTAACAGAAATAATCCTGCAGTCACTGCGTTCCTCTTCAGCATCTGCAAGAAAAATGAACAGAAAAACACAGTGCCAAAACACGAGACCAATCCAGGCTTTAGGAACACAATGCAAGAAAAGCAGTGCCCAATCAACAGTGCATTGATGAGTACGAGCATTCAGGACCCTAGATATGGTGCTCGAGGCATGTCCGGCATGCTGTAAAGGATCCCTCATTACAACGGGATGTGGCCAAAACCAGGAGGATGTACGTGAAAGGATCACCTTTTAAATGACTAAAGGCACAAGATGCATGGAAGAAGTCTCAGGTCAACAGGGATCCTTGAAAATATATGACTAGCGATTGTGGCCACCAACACAGGCTGCAAGGCCACGGGAAAAGATGGCTGACCAGAAACCTGGAAAATGTGAAGCCAATCCACGCTTAGGTTATGATGCAAGAAGAACAGTGCCTAATTGGTATTGTACCCATGAGTACAGGCATTCAAGACCCTCGAGATGCTGCTCAAGTCATATGCTGCATTCCTTTAAAGCAAAGGGGACATCAAGGCTTAAGAAATGTAAAAGAGAAACAGAATATAAAGCACACGGCACAGACAAGCTGGAACGGCCCTGCCAGGAATGTGCTAGCTTTGGGCTGAGAAGTAACACCCTCCAGCTCTCCCTGCCCAAAGGGGACACTTCCCGCACAGCCCTCTCCCCTAGGCTACTTTTAAAACTCCTCCCTGCCATCCCCAGCCTTCTCCCCTCTGTCATACCCCACCCCTGCCCCCGTCCCTCAACTTAGCTTTCAGACCACCAGAAGGCTTCCTCAGCAGAAAAAAACTCTAAGAACATCAGCTTCCTGGAATGATCCTACAGTTGCCAGGATCCACTTTGCAATCTACAAGAAAACTAAAATAGTGCCAACAGCCAGCATTGCACTGATCAATGTCACCACCTTACATGACAACTTGTTCTGCCTAACTGCCATGTCCTTCCACTCTCTTGCTCCACAGCAGTTCTTCTGTCAGATGCTGCAGCTGTTATCACCCAGGGTAATTAAATTCAGAGAATTACTCTCACACCTGTGAGAAGTCTGCCCCATGCTCCTTCTCCCTACTACCCAGCTCATCTCAAATGCTCTTCCCATTCCCAAGGTGGCCCGCACAGTGCCTGCCAAACCAAAAGTAAATACTATGTTGCCAAAGAACACTTTGCTCTTCTAGACATACTCAACTTCCTCCTCACCATCAGCCCCACAATGATGAGAATAAACCTGACTACCTCACCAGCACCCCAAAATTCTTTGCCCTCTGCTTACCTCTCCTCTCCTCCTCACCACTTAAGTTGTAGGACCAGTAGTGGTGATACCCAGGACAAAAAAAAGATGAGCCACGGAAATCCACATTTTAGGAAGTAACCAAACTTTAGTCGTAGGAGCGAACAAGAAGAACTTGAAAAAAATATTCTTATCAAAACCCAGTAAAGATTATTAACACAGAAGACATAAAAACACAGGACACTCACCACACAGCAAAGGAGACTGGAATTACAGAGGCAGTCAGCCAATGAAAAACTCGCAACAGTGGGATTGACTACTCTAAGACCTAAATTGGAAACTCAATGACCGTAAAAAACCACAATGGATTAACAGGGACAAGGTAACAACCGCTGTAAGCAATAACAGAGCAAACCTCACTGGCAAGTTCAGGAAAAATCCAAAACTCTACTAAATAAGGGAGGCTTGCGTGCCCACACACCAGATGAAAAAGAGTTGCTCAGCTGCTAACTGTTACGAGCCAAAACAATATCCAATCTCTTCCCTGAGAAATGCAAGGGAAAGAAGCAGCAGAATCCTGCACTGTAGATAGGCAGCGAGTCCATACCTTTAAGTAGCAAGGTCTCTGATATTCATAGGATCACCAGGTTGGAAAAGACCCATTGGATCATTGAGTCCACCCATTCCTATCAATCACTAAACAATGCCCCTCACCATCTCATCCACCCATCCTTTAAACACCTCCAGGGAAGGTGACTCTACCACCTCCTTGGGCAGCCTTTGCCCATCCCCAATAACCCTTTCAGTGAAATATTTTTTCCTGATGTACTGCCTGAAGCTTCCCTGGCAGAGCTTGAGGCTATTCCCTCTTGTCCTGTCCCTTGGGAGAAGAGGCCAGCTCCCTCCCCTCCACAACCTCCTTTCAGGTAGTTGCAGAGAGCAATGAGGTCTCCCCTCAGCCTCCTCTTCTCCAGGCTAAACACCCCCAGCTCTCTCAGCCACTCCTCATAAGGCTTGTTCACCAGCCCCCTCACCAGCTACATTACTCTTCTCTGGACATTCAGATGGATGGAGACAGGATGGATGCAAAGAAGTTAGTTGAGGAACACAATAAGTAGAAGGTATAAGGGAGCAGAGATCTCACAGCCCTAGAGATGACATTTCTTAGGGTAACTAATAATTTTCAACTTGTGTCTCAACCTCATCATTACCTCATTGGCTACAGAGAGACTAGAACAACAGACACCTGAACGGCACTTGCATCTGACCACCAAACTGACCCAAGAAAGACTGATGAACCCATCTCCCTTTCCCCAAACCATTAAAGCCCTTTTCTACCCCTGAAGTATCAGAGAAGGAACCCAGCTCCTTCTTAACAGCACCTGCCCTATATTTTAACCCCCCTGACCCTTCTGTGTTGCTGTTCCTTGGGAGCTGTGCTCCTGAGCCCTTCCCAGGGCTCCCCTGGCCCCTTCTATCTTCCACCAACCCACAGACTCTACTTCCTACCCTAGGCCAACAAACTTCATTCCAGATTATTATCACCCACAAGGTGCCCATTACAAACTGCAGAGCCCCTAGGGCCAATACATTATGCCACACAGAATGAGGAACAACAACAAATCATCCCATAACCAAAAACTTGAGGCAAAGCACCCAGAAAAATAAAAAAAGAAGGAAATCAAAAACATCTTGCCCCCTCCAACACCCAATCAAAAATTACTGACAAAAAAGCCCCATAGTTACACCTGGATGTGCTGCTTCGCCTGGACTCTTCCAAAGCTCATACCTCCAACAGATGCCTCTGCTTCTTTAGAAGAACAAAAAGAAAAAAAAAAATAAAAAAGCCAAAAACCACCACTTACCCAACTAGCTTAATCTGCCTAAAAAGCTACAATGAATGGAAACAGCAGCAAAACTCTAATCTCAAGGATAAACCACAACCTAAATGACCTCCAGAGGCAAGGCCTGTGGCTTATATAACCCCCTGGGCCTTCCCGCCCACCACCTGTGACTGGGGTGTGGTGAAGCCCTCACAGGTATAAAGATTGCCTGGGGAGCAGCTGTGTTTTATTAACTCTGCCTTACATTCTCAGCTAGAACAACACTACTACATGTCTGAAAGCATCCTTACAAGAAATAACAGTATGCGTGCTGTCACTGCAACATTGCTAGTTGTGACAGTGATGGAACTAGGTAACAAACATTTTAGAGCTGGACTTTTTGGTTCCTTTCATTTATCGTGCTGCTACAATTACTGTTCCCTGGTATCGCTATACCCCTACTCTTTAATTTTTCTGTGCTCTTTTCTCTCTCTTTTTCCCCCCCTCAGTCTTCAGTATCTGTTCTCTGCCCATACTTTTTTTTTCCTTTTCCATCTTTGTCCCAATCTGCATTCCTCGTTCTGTTCCCCCACAATTTCACTGGCTTGATCCTTGTAGTTTGTTCTTTCTCTGCACCTGCAAATGCCTTGCTTGTCTTTCTCTTTCTATCTCTCTTTCTTTCTCTATCCCTTTGTATTGCTCACTGTTGCTGTTCTATTTTTTCCATTCACTCTGTATCTTGACACTCCCCTTTTCATCTCTTGCTATTTCTGAATTTTTGTGCTAGTCCTTGCTCTTTTGAATAATCCTCTGTCTGTCTGTAGGGCTCCTAGTTCCTCTAAAACAAGTCAGCTCTTTTTTATGTACACACATGGCCTTATGAGAAATGGCTCAGAGAGCTGGGCTTGTTTAGCCTGGAGAAGTGGAGGCTGAGGGGAGACCTCATTGCTCTCTACAACTACAAGGTCTACAAAGAAGGACGGACAAGGGAAATGAAGGGCGAAGAAGGTGGGAGAAGGGCAAAGAAGGTCGGAGAAGGTTGAAGAAGTTCAAAGAAGTTTGGAGAAGTTAAAAGAAGTTCAAAGAATTTCGGAGAAGGTCGGAGAACTTAAGAGTAGGTCAGAGAAGGTCAGATTAGGTCGGAGAAGGTCAGAGAATGTCAAAGAAGGTTGGAGAAGTTCAAAGAAGGTCAGAGAAGGTCAAAGGTGGTTGGAGAATTTCAAAATAGTTCAGAGAAGGTCGGAGAATTTCGGAGAAGGTCAAAGAAGCTCAGAGAAGGTCAAAGAAGGTTGGAGAAAGATAAAGACGGTTGGAGAAGTTCGGAGAAGGTCAAAGAATTTTGAAGAAGGTTGGAGAATGTCAGAGAAGTTAGGAGAAGGTTGGAGAAGGTCAAAAAAGCGTGGAGAAGGTCGGAGAAAGTAAAAGAAGTTTGGAGAAAGTCGCAGAAGGTTGGAGAAGGTCTAAGAAGGTCTAAGAAGGTTGGAGAAAGATAAAGACAGTTGGAGAAGATCGGAGAAGGTCAGAGAAGGTCAAAGAAGGTTGGAGAAGTTCAAAGAATTTCGGAGAAGGTCAGAGAAGTTCAGTGAAGTTCAGAGAAGTTCAAAGGTGGTCGGAGAAGTTCAAAGAGGGTCGGAGAAAGATAAAGATGTTTGGAGAAGATTGGAGAAGGTCGAAGAAGGTAAAAGATGGTCGGAGAAGGTAAAAGAATTTTGAAGAAGATCAGAGAATGTCAAAAAAGTGTGGAGAAGGTCGGAGAAAGTAAAAGAAGTTTGGAGAAGGTTGGAGAAGTTAAAAAAAGCATGGAGAAGCTCGGAGAAGGTCGGAGAAGCTCGGAGAAGGTCAAAGAAGCTCGGAGAAAGATAAAGACGGTTGGAGAAGATTGGAGAAGGTCAAAGAAAGTCAGAGAAGTTCAGAGAAGTTCAAAGGTTGTTGGAGAAGGTCAAATAAGGTTGGAGAAGTTCAGAGAAGTTCGAAGAAGGTCAAAGAAGGTGGGAGAAGTCAAAGAAGGTCGGAGAAGGTCAGATAAGTTAAAAGAAGGCCGGAGAAGGTCAAGGAAGGCCGGAGAAGGTCAAGGAAGGCCGGAGAAGGTCAAAGAAGGCCGGAGAAGGTCAAAGAAGGCCGGAGAAAGTAAAAGAAGGTCAGAGAAGTTCGGAGAAGGTCAGAGAAGTTTGGAGAAGGTCAAAGATGGTCAGAGAAAGTCAGAGAAGGTCAAAGAAAGTTGGAGAAGTATAAAGATCATCAGAGAAGATTGGAGAAGTTCGGAAAAGGTCAAAGATGGTCGGAGAAAGTCAGAGAAGGTCAAAGAAGGTCGGAGAAGGTCAGAGAAGGTAGGAAAATTTGGGAGAAGGTCAAAAAATGTCAAAGAAGTTCGGAGAAGGTCGGAAAAGGTGAAATCAGGTGGGAGAAGTCCAGAGAAATTCCAGGAAGGTCAGAGAAGGTCGAAGAAGGTCAGGAAGGTCAAAGAAGGGTGGAGAAGGTTGGAATAGGTCAGAGAAGATCAAAGAAGGTCGGAAAAGTTCAGAGAAGGTTGGAGATGGTCAAAGAAGGTCAGAAAAGGTCGAAGAGTGTCAGAGAAGGTGAAAGAAGGTCAGAGAAGGTCGGAGAAGATCAAATAAGTCTGGAGTAGGTCGGAGAAGGTCAGAGAAGGTCAAAGAGGGTTGGAGAATGTCAAAGAAGGACAAAGAAATTCGGAGAAGGGAAAGGAAGATCGGAAAAGGTCAAAGAAGGTAGGAGAAGGTTGGAGAAGTTTGGAGTGGGTCAAAGAAGGTCAGAGAAGCTCAAAGAAAGTCAGAGAAGTTCAAAAGTGGTCGGAGAAGTTCATAGAAGGGCGGAGAAGTTCAAAGAAGTTCAGAGAAAGTCAAAGAAGTTTGGAGAAGGTCGGAGAATGTTGGAGAAGTTCAAAGAAGTTTAGAGAAGGTCGGAGAATGTCAATGAAGGTCAGAGATAGGCATAGAAGGTGGGAGAAGGGCAAAGAACTTGGGAGAATGTTGGAGAAGGTCAATGAAGGTCGGAGAAGGTCAATGAAGGTCGGAGAAGGTCAATGAAGGTCAGAGAAGTTTGGAGAAGGGAAAAGAAGGTTGGAGAAGTTCAGAGAAGGTCTGAGACAGTCAAAGAAGGTCGGAGAAGGTCAGAGAAGTTTGGAGAAGTATAAAGACATTCAGATAATTTCGGAGAAGTTCGGAGAAGGTCGGAGAAGTTCATAGAAAGTCGGAGAAGTTCAAAGAAGTTCGGAGAAGTTCAAAGAAGTTGGGAGAAAGTCAAAAAAGATCGGAGAAGGTCAAAGAAGATCTGACAAGATCAAAGAAGCTCAGAGAAGGTCAAGGAAGGTCGGAGAAGGTCAGAGAAGTTCAAAGAAGGTTGGAGTAGGTCAAAGAAGTTCAGGGAAGGTCAAAGAAGTTCAGAGAAGTTCAGAGAAGTACGCAGAAGGTCAGAGAAGGTCAGAGAATGTCAAAGAAGGTCGGAGAAGGTCAAAGAAGGTTGGAAAAGTTCAAAGAGGGTCAGATAAGGTAAAAGAAGGTCAGAGAAGGTCAAATAATTCCGGAGTAGGTCGAAGAAAGTCAGAGAATTTCAAAAGTGGTCGGAGAAGGTCGGAAAAGGTCGGAGAAGATCAAGGAAGGTCGGTGAAGTTCGGAGAAGATTATGGAAGGTCAAAGAAGTTTAAAGGTGGTCGGAGAAGTTCATAGAAGGTTGGAGAATGTCAAAGAAGTTTGGAGAAGATCAAAGAAGTTCGGAGAAAGGCAAAGAAGGTTGGAGAGGTCGGAGAATTTCGGAGAAGGTCAAAGAAGGTCTGACAAGATCAAAGAAGATTGGAGAAGGTCAAAGAACATCGGAGAATGTCGGAGAAGTTCAAAGAACGTTGGAGAATGTCAAAAGAGGTTGGAGAAGGGCGGAGAATTTCGCAGAATTACGGAAAAGGTCGAAGAAGTTCAGAGGTGTTCAAAGAATATCGGAGAATGTGAAAGAAGTTCAAAGAAGAGGTCAGAGGTCAGGGTAAAGGTTCAGAGGTCAGAGGTCAGAGGTAAGGGTTCAGAGCTCAGAGGTAAAGGTAAGGGTTCAGAGGTCATGGGTCAGGGGTCGGGGTTCAGGGGGTCAGGATCAGGTGTCAGGGGTCAGAGGTCAAGGTCAGAGGTCAGAGGTAAGAGCCCAGGCTCAGAGGTTAGATATCAGGGGACAGGGTCAGAGGTCAGGGGTCAAGGTCAGGGGGTCAGGGTCAGGAGTCAGGGGTCAGAGGTCTGGGTCAGAAGTCAGGGTCAGGGGTCAGAGTCAAGGGTCAGGGTTCAGAGGTCAGGTGTTAGGGTCAGGGTCAGGGGTCAGGGTGAGGGGTCAGGAGTTAGGGTCAGAGGTCAGGGTCAGGGTTCAGGGTTCAGCGTTCAGGGTCAGGGGACAGGGTAAGGGGTCAGGGGGTAAGGGGTCAGGGTGAGGGGTCAGGGGTCAGAGCTCAGGGTCAGAGATCAGAGTCAAAGGTCAGGGGTCAGGGGTCAGAGCTAAGGGTCAGAGGTCAGGGGACAGGGTGAGAGGTCAGGGGTCAGGGGTCAGAGGTCAGGGGTCAGAGGTCAGAGGTCGGGGTCAGAGGTCAGGGGTCAGAGCTCAGGGACAGAGGTCAGCGGTCCGGGGACACGGTCAGATGTCGGGGTCAGGGGTCAGGGTCAGGGGTCAGGGTGATGTTAAGGGGTTAGGGGTCAGGGTCGGGGTCAGGGTGAGGGGTCAGGGGTCAGAGGTCAGAGGTCAGGGGTCAGGGGTCGGGGTCAGAGTCAAGCATCAGAGGTCAGGGGTCATGGGTAAGGGGTCAGAGGTCAGGGGTCAGAAGACAGAAGTCAGGGGTCAGGGTCAGGGGTAAGGGGATCAGGGTTCAGGGTCATAGGTCAGGGTCAGGGGTCAGAGGTCCGGTGTCAGGGGTCAGGGGTCAGGGTTAGAGGTCAGAGGTCGGGGTCAGGGGGTAAGGGTCAGGGTCAGGGGTTGTGGGTCATGGGTAAGGGGTCAGGGTGATGTTCAGGGGTTAGGGGTCAGGGTCGGGGTCAGGGTGAGGGGTCAGGGGTCAGAGGTCAGGGTAAGGGTTCAGAGGTCAGAGGTCAGGGGTCAGGGGTCGGGGTTAGGGTTCAGATTCAAGAGTCAGAGGTCAGGGGTCATGGGGAAGAAGTCAGGGGTCGGGGGTCAGAGGTCATAGGTCAGGGGTCATGGGTCATGGGTCATGGGTCAGGGTTCAGAGGTCATGGGTCATGGCTCAGAGGTCAGAGGACAGGTGTCAGGGGGCGGGGTAAGGGTTCAGAGGTTAGAGGTCAGGGTAAGGGTTTAGATGTCAGAGGTCAGGGGTTAGGGTTTGGGGGTCATGGGTAAGGGGTCAGGGTTAGGGGTCAGGGGTCGTGTGTCAGGGGTCAGACATCAGTGTTTAGAGGTCAAAGGTCAGGAGTCAGGGGGTCAGGGTTCAGGGTCATAGGTCAGGGACAGGGGTCAGAGGTAAGGTGTCAGGTGTCGGAGGTCAGGGGTCAGAGGTCAGGGGTCAGGGTAAGGGTTCAGAGGTCAGAGGTCAGGGTAAGGGTTCAGAGGTCAGAGGTCAGGGGTCAGGGGTCGTTGTCATGGGTAAGGGGTCAGGTTCAGGGGTCAGGGGCCAGAGTCAAGGGTCAGGGGTCAGGGGTCATGGGTCAGAGTTCATAGGTCAGGGGTCATAGGTCAGGGAGTAATGGTCAGGGTCAGGGGTCAGGGGTTGGTGGTCTTGGGTAAGGGTCAGAGTCAGGGGTCAGGGTCAGGGTTCGGGGGTCAGGGGTCACAGGTCATGGTCAGGGGTCAGAGGTCATGGTCAGGGGTCTGAGGTCAGGGGTCAGGGGACAGGGTCAGGGGTCAGGGTCAGGGGTCAGGGTGATATTCAGGGGTTAGGGGTCAGCGTCGGGGTCAGGGTGAGGGGTCAGACGTCAGGTTCAGAGGTCAGGGTAAGGGTTCAGAGGTCAGAGGTCAGGGCTCAGGGGTAGGGGGTCATGGGTAAGGGGTCAGTGTCAGGGGTCAGGGGTCAGAGTCAAGCTTCAGAGGTCAGGGGTCAGGGGTCATTGGTCAGGGTTCAGAGGTCAGACGTCAGGGGTCAGGGGTCAGGAGTAAGTGGGGCACGCGTCAGGGTCATAGGTCAGGGTCAGGGGTCAGAGGTCAGGGATCATGGGTCAGAGGTCAGGGGTCAGGTGTAAGGGTTTAGAGGTCAGGGTCAGTGGTCAGAGGTAAGGGATCATGGGTCATAATTCGGGGTCAGTGTTCAGAGGTCAGAGGTCAGAGGTCAGGTGTCAGGAGTCAGGGTCAGGGTTCAGATTCAAGGGTCAGAGGTCAGGGGTCATGGTGAAGAGGTCAGGGTTCGGGGGTCAGATATCATAGGTCAGGGGTCATGGGTCATGGTTCAGAGGTCATGGGTCATGGGTCAGAGGTCAGAGGTCAGGGGTCAGGTGTCAGGGGTCGGGGTAAGGGTTCAGAGGTCAGAGGTCAGGGTAAGAGTTCAGAGGTCAGAGGTCAGGGGTTAGGGTTCGGGGGTCATGGGTAAGGGGTCAGGGTCAGGGGTCAGGGGTCATGGGTCAGGGGTCATAGGTCAGGGTCAGGGGTCAGAGGTAAGGTGTCAGGGGTCGGAGGTCAGGGGTCATGGGTCAGAGGTCATGGGTCAGGGTAAGGGGTCAGGGGTCATGGGTCATGGGTCGAGGGTCATGGGTCAGGGTCAGGGGTCAGGGTTAGAGGTCAGAGGTCAGGGGTCAGAGGTCAGGGGTCAGGGGTCAGTTGATAAGGGTCAGGGTCAGGGGTTGGGGGTCATGGGTAAGGGGTCAGGGGTCAGGGTGATGTTCAGGTGTTAGGGGTCAGGGTCGGGGTAAGGGTGAAGGGTCAGGGGTCAGAGGTTAGGGTAAGGGTTCAGAGGTCAGAGGTCAGGGGTCAGGGGTCGGGGTCATGGGTAAGGGGTCAGGCTCAGGGGTCAGGGGTTAGAGTCAAGGGTCAGGGGTCATGGGTCAGGGGTCAGAGGTCAGGGTTCAGAGGTCAGGGGTCATGGGTCAGGGCTCAGTGGTCAGGGGTCAGGGCCAGGGTTCAGACGTCAGGGGTCGGGGGTCAATGATCAGGGTCAGGGGTCTGGGTTAGAGGTCAGAGGTCAGGAGTCAGGTATCAGGCCTCAGATGTCATAGGTCAGGGTTCATGTGTCATAGGTCAGGGTTCAAAGGTTGGGGTCAGGGTTCAGAGGTCAGGTGTCAGGGGTCAGATGTCAAAGGTCAGAGTCAGGGTTCAGAGCTCAGGGTCAGAGGTCAGAAGTCAGGGGTCAGGGGTGAGAGGTCAAGTGTCAGGGTTCAGAGGTCGGGGTCAGGTTTCAGAGGTCAGGTGTCAGGTGTCAGGTTCAAGGGTCAGAGTTCAGGGGTCAGGGGTCATGGGTCAGGGGTCAGTGTCAAGGGTCAGGGTCAGGGTCAGGAGTCAGTGGCCAGAGATCAGGGTCAGGGGTCAGAGGTCAGGGTTCAGAGCTCACGGTCAGAGGTCAGGGGTCAGGGTTAGATGTCGTTATTCAGGGGTCATGGGTCATAGGTCAGGGGTCAGAGCTCAGGGTCAGACGTCAGAGGTCAGGGGGAAAGGGTCAGGGTCAGGGGTCAGTGGTCATGGGTCGAGGGTCAGGGTCAGGGGTCAGGGTGATGTTCAGGGGTTAGGGGTCAGGGTCGGGGTCAGGGTGAGGGGTCAGGTGTCAGGGGTCAGAGGTCTAGGGTAAGGGTTCAGAGGTCAGAGGTCAGGGTAGGGGTTCAGAGGTCAGAGGTCAGGTGTCAGGGGTCTGGGGTCATGGGTAACGTGTCAGGGTCAGGGGTCAGAGTCAAGGGTCAGAGGTCAGGGGTCAGGGGTCATGGGTCAGGGGTCAGAGGTCAGAGGTAAGGGTTCAGAGGTCAGGGGTCAGGGTCAGGGGTCAGGGTCAGGGGTCAGATGTCAGGTGTCAGGGGTCAGATGTCAGAGGTCAGGGGTCAGGGCCAGCGGTCAGAGTTAAGGGGTCGGGGGTCATGGGTCAGGTTCAGGGGTCAGTGTTAGAGATCAGAGGTCATGGGTCAGAGGTCATAGGTAAGGGGTCTTGTGTCATAGGTCAGGTAGTCATAGGTCAGCGTTTCAGGGTTCAGATTTCAGCTGTAAGGGGTCAGAGGTCAGGGTCGGGGTCAAAGCTCAGGGTCAGAGGTCAGAGGTAAGGGGTCAGGGGTCAGGGGTCAGAGGTCAAGTGTCAGGGTTTAGATGTCAGAGGTCAGTGGTCAGAGATCCGGGATCATGGGTCAGAGGTAGGGGTCAGGGTTCAGAGTTAGGGGTCAGGGGTCAGATTCAAGGGTCAGGGGCCAGAGGTTAGGGGTCAGGTTTCAGAGGTCAGGGGTCAGAGGTCAGGTGTCAGGGGTCGGAGGTCGGGGTCATAGGTCATTGGTCAGAGGTCAGGGGTCAGTGGTCGTGGGTTAGAGGTCATAGGTCAGGGGTCATGGGTCATAGGTCAGGGTTCAGAGGTCAAGGTAAGGGTTCAGAGGTCAGAGGTCAGGGGTCATGTGTCATAGTTCAGGGTCAGGGGTCAGAGGTCAGGTGTCAGGGGTCGGAGGTCAGAGATCAGTGGTCAGTGGTCATGGGTCAGGGGTCAGAGGTCACGGGTCGGGTCAGGGCCAGGGATCAGAGGTCAGGGGTCGGGGGTCAGAGGTCATAGGTCAGGTGTCATGGGTCATAGGTCATGTTTCAGAGATCAGGGTAAGGGTTCAGATGTCAGAGGTCAGGGTAAGGGTTCAGAGGTAAGAGGTCAGGGGTCAGGGGTCGGGGGTCAGAGGTCATAGGTCAGGGGTCATAGGTCAGGGGTCGGGGGTCAGAGGTCATAGGTCAGGGTAAGGGTTCAGAGGTCAGGGTAAGGGTTCAGAGGTCAGGGGTCAGAGGTCAGGGGTCAGGGGTCAGGGGTCAGAAGTCGGAGTCATGGGTAAGGGGTAAGGGTCAGGGGTCTTAGGTTCAGGGGTCTGAGGTCAGGGTTCACAGGTCAGAGGTGAGGGGTAAGGGGGTGAGGGGTCAGGGTCATAGGTTAGGGTCAGGGGCCAGAGATCAGCTGTCAGGGGTCGGAGGTCATGGGTCAGGGGTCAGGGGTCAGAGGTCAGGGTTCATATGTCAGAGGTCAGGGGTCAGGGGTTAGACGTCCGGGAGTAAGGGTCAGGGTCAGGGATCAGGGGTTGGGGGTCATGGGTCAGGGGTCAGAGTCAAGGGTGAGAGGTCAGGGGTCATGGGTCAGGGGTCAGGATTCAGAGATCACGGTCAGGGGTCAGGGGTCAGTGGACAGGGTCAGGGGACAGGGTCAGAGGTCAGGGGTCAGGGTCAGGGGTCAGTGGTCAGGGTGATATTCAGGGGTTAGGGGTCAGTGTCGGGGTCAGGGTGAGGGATCAGGGGTCAGGGGTCAGAGGTCAGGGTAAGGGTTCAGAGGTCAGAGGTCAGGGGTCGGGGGTCATGGGTAAGCAGTCAGGGTCAGGGTTCAGGGGTCAGAGTCAAGGGTCAGAGGTCAGGGTTCAGTGGTCATGGGTCATGGGTCATGGGTCAGAGGTCAGGGTTCAGAGGTCATAGGTCAGGGGTCAGAGGTCGGGGTCATGTCCTGGGGTCGGAGCTCAGAGGTCAGGGGTCAGGGGTCAGGGGTCATGGGTCATGGGTCAGGTGTCAGAGGTCAGGGGTCAGGGGTCAGGGGTTAGAGTCAAGGGTCAGAGGTGAGGGTTCAGGGGTCAAGGGTCATGGGTCAGGGGTCAGTATCAAGGTTCAGGGTGAGGAGTCAGTGGTCAGAGGTCAGGTTAAGGGGTCAGAGGTCAGGGGTCAGAGCTCACGGTCAGAGATCGGGGTCAGGGTCAGAGGTCAGGGTCAAGGGTCAAGTGTAGGGGTCAGGAGTCAGGGTAATGTTCAGGGGTTAGGGGTCAGGGTCGGGGTCAAGGTGAGGGGTCAGGGGTCAGAGGTCAGGGTAAGGGTTCAAAGGTCAGGGTTCAGGGGTCAGGGGTCAGAGGTCAGGGCCAGGGTTCAGAGGTCAGGGGTCGGGGGTCATGGTTCAGGGTCAGGAGTCAGGGTTAGAGCTCAGAGGTCAGGGGTCAGGTGTAAGGGGTCAGAGTTCATAGGTCATATGTCAGGGGTCATGGGTCAGTGGTCAGGGTTCAGAGGTCAGAGGTCAGGGTCAGGGTTCAGAGGTCAGGTTTCAGGGGTCAGAGATCAGAGGTCAGGGTCAGGGGTCAGAGCTCAGGGTCAGAGGTCAGAGGTCATGGTCAGGGGTCAGATGTCAGGGATCATGGGTCAGAGGTCGGGGTCAGGGTTCAGAGGTCAGAGGTCAGGTGTAAGAGTTCAGGGGTCAGAGTCAAGGGTCAGAGGTCAGGGGTCAGAGGTCAGGGTTCAGAAATCAGGGGTCGGGGCCAGAGGTCAGGGGTCAGGGGTCAGGGGGTCAGGGCTCAGGGTCTTAGGTCAAGGGTCAGGGGTCAGAGGTCAGGTGGCGGGGGTCGGAGGTCAGAGGTCAGGGGTCAGAGGTCATGGGTCATGGGTCAGGGGTCAGATGTAAGGGGTCAGGGCCAGGGGTCAGTGGTCGGAGGTCGGGGATATGTGTCAGTGGTCAGGGTTAGAGGTCACAGGTCAGGGGTCAGAAGTAATAGGTCATAGGTAAGGGGTCATGGGTCATAGATCATGGTTCAGAGGTCAGGTGTCAGGGGTCAAACTTCAGAGGTCAGGGTCAGATCAGATCTCAGGGTCAGAGGTCAGAGGTCAAGGGTTGGGGTCAGAGGTCAGGGTCAGGGGTCAGAGGTCAGGGATCATGGGTCAGAGGTCGGGGATCATGGGTCAGAGGTCGGGGTCGGGGTTCAGAGGTCAGAGGTCAGGTGTCAGGAGTCAGATTCAAGGGTCAGGGGTCAGGGGTCATGGGTAAGGGGTCAGAGGTTAGGGGTCAGGGTTCAGAGGTCAGTCGTCAAAGGTCAGGTGTCAGGGTTCGGAGGTCAGTGGTCAGGAGTCATGGGTGATGGGTCAGAGGTCAGGGGTCATAGGTCAGGGGGCATGTGTCAGAGGTCATAGGTCAGGGGGAATGGGTCAGAGGTCAGGGGTCAGGGGGTAAGGGTCAGGGTCAGGGGAGAGTAGGTGTGGGACATGGGTAAGGGGTCAGCGTCAGGGGTAAGGGGTGAGGGTGATGTTCAGGGGTTGGGGTTCAGGGTGAGGGGTCAGGGGTCAGAGGTCAGAGGTCAGGGGTCAGTTGTCATGGGTAAGGGGTCGGGGTCAGGGGTCATGGGTAAAGGGGTCAGGGACAGGGGTCAGGGGTCATGGGTCTGGGGGCAGAGGTCAGGGGTCAGGGACAGGGGTCAGAGAACAGGGGTCGGGGTCATGGGTCAGTGGTCAGGGGTCAGAGGTCAGGGTTCAGAGGTCATAGGTCAGGGGTTAGGGGTCAGGGGTCATAGGTCAGGGGTCATGGGTCAAAGGTCAGGGTTCAGAGGTCAGGGTCATGGTTCAGAGGTCAGGTGTCAGGGGTCAGAGGTCAGGGTCAGGGGTCAGAGGTCAGGGTCTGAGCTCAGAGGTCAGAGGTCAGAGGTTATAGGTCAGGGAGTAAGGGTCAGGGTCAGGGGTCAGGGGTTGTGGGTCAGGGGTCGGGGTCAGAGTCAAGGGTCAGTGGTTACGGTTCAGATGTCAGAGGTCAGGAGTCAGAGGTCAGAGGTCAGGTTAAGGGGTCAGAGCTCAGCGTCAGATGTCAGGGTTTAGGGGTCAGAGGTTAGGGGTCTGAGGTCAGGGGTCAGAGGTCAGAGTTCATAGGTCAGGGGTCATAGGTAAGGGAGTAGGGGTCAGGGTCAGGGTAAAGGGCTTGGGGATCATGGGTAAGGGGTCAGGGTCAGGGGTCAGAGGTCAGGGGTCATGGGTCAGGGGTCAGAGTCAAGGGTCAGAGGTCAGGGGTCAGGGGTCATGGGTCAGGGGTCATATGTCAGAGGTCATCTGTCGGGGGTAAGAGGTCACGGTAAGAGTTCCGAAGTCAGAGGTCAGGGTAAGGGTTCAGAGGTCAGAGGTCAGGGGTCGGGGGTCGGGGGTCATGGGTAAGGGGTCGGGGTCAGGGGTCATGGGTCAGGGGTCAGAGGTCAGGGGTCAGAGGTCAGGGTTCAGAGGTCAGGGATCAGGATTAGAGGTCAGAGGTCAGGGGTCAGGGGTCAGAAGTCATGGGTAAGGGTCAGGGTCATGGGCCAGGGGTCGGGGTCAAGGGTCATGGGCCAGGGGTCAGTGTCAAGGGTCAGGGTCAGGAGTCAGTGGTCAGAGGTCAGGGTCAGGGGTCAGAGGTCAGGGGTCAGAGCTCACGGTCAGAGGTCAGGGATCAGGGTCAGAAGTCAGGGTCAAGGGTCAGGTGTATTGGTCAGGGGTCAGGGGTCAGGGTGATGTTCAGGGGTTAGGGGTCAGGGTCGGGGTCAGGGTGAGGGGTAAGGCATCAGGGGTCAGAGGTCAGGGTAAGGGTTCAAAGGTCAGGGGTCGGGGTCGAGGGTCATGGGTAAAGCGGTCAGGGTCAGGGGTCAGGGTCAGGGGTCAGGGGTTCATAGGTCAGGGTTCGGAGGTCAGGTGTCAGGGGTCAGGGGTCATGGGTCAGGGGTCATGGGTAACGGGTCGGGGTCAGGGGTCATGGGTCAGGGTAAGGGATCAGAGTCAAGGGTCAGAGGTCAGGGGTCAGGGTCAGGGATCAGAGATCAGGGTCAGAGGTCAGGGTCAGTTGTCAGGGTATGGGGTCAGAGGTCAGGGGTCAGAGTCAGGAGTCAGGGGTTAGGGGTCAGGGTCAGGGGTCAGTGTCAAGGGTCAGGGCCAGGGTCGGGAGTTAGGGGTCAGAGGTCAGGTGTCAGAGCTCAGGTGTCAGAGCTCACGTTCAGGGGAAAGGGGTCAGGGGACAGGGTCAGGGGTCAGGGTTCAGGGTGATTTTCAGGGGATAGGGGTCATGGTCAGAGTCAGGGAGAGGGGTCAGCGGTCAGGGGTCAGAGGTCAGGGTAAGGGTTCAGAGCTCAGAGGTCAGGGTAAGGGTTCAGAGGTCAGAGGTCATGGGTCAGGGGTCGGGGGTCATGGGTAAGGGGTCAGGGTCAGGGGTCAGAGGTCAGGGGTCATGTGTCAGGGTAATGGGTCAGAGTCAAGGGTCAGAGATCAGCAGTCAAGGGTCGGGGGTCAGGGGGTCTGGGGTCAGGGTCAGGATTCAGGGGTCAGAGGTCAGTGTCAGGGGTCAGAGGTCATGGGAAAGAGCTCAGGCTCAGGGGTCAGAGGTCAGGGGACAGGGTCAGAGGTCAGGGTCAGATGTCAGGGGTCAGGGGTGAAGGTCAAGGGTCAGGGGTCATTGGTCAGGGTGATGTTCAGTGGTCAGTGGTCAGAGTCAATGGTCAGAGGTCAGGGGTCAGGGGTCATGGGCCAGAGGTTAGAGGTCAGGTTTCAGGGGTCAGAGATCAGGTGTCAGGGGTCAGGGGCCAGAGGTTAGGGGTCAGGGTTCAGAGGTCAGGGGTCGGAGGTCAGGGGTCATGGGTCAGAGGTCAGAGGTCAGAGTTCAGAGGTCAGGTGTCAGGGGTCAGATTCAAGGGTCAGAGGTTAGGGGTCAGGGGTCAGAAGTCAGGGGTCAGAGGTCAGGTGTCAGGGGTTGGAGGTCAGGGGTCAGGAGTCATGGGTCAGATGTCAGAGGTCAGGGGTCGGGGTCAGAGGTCATAGATCAGGTGTCATGGGTCATAGGTCACGGGTAAGAGCTCAGGTTCAGGGGTCAGAGTTCAGGTGGTAAGGGTCAGGGTGAGGGGTGAGGGGTTGTGGGTCATGGGTAAGGGGTCAGGGTCAGGGGTCAGGGTGATGTTCAGGGGTTAGGGGTCAGGGTCAGAGGTCAGGGTGAGGGGTCAGTGGTCAAGGTAAGGGTTCAGAGGTCAGAGGTCAGGGTAAGGGTTCAGAGGTCAGGGGTCAGGGGTAGGGGGTCATGGGTAAGTGGTCAGGGTCAGGGGTCAAGGGTCAGAGTAAAGGGTCAGAGGTCTGGGGTCACGGGTCATGGATCAGGGGTCAGAGGTCAGGGTTCAGAGGTCAGTGTCATAGGTCAGGGTCAGGGGTCAGAGGTCGGGGTCAGGTGTCAGAGGTCAGGGGTCGGGGGTCATGGTTCAGGGTCAGGGGTCAGGGTTAGATGTTGGAGGTCGGGGTCAGAGGTCGGGGTCAGAGGTCAGAGGTCAAGGGTCAGGCGTCAGGGGGTCAGGGATCAGGGTCAGGAGTCAGGTGTCAGACGTCAGTGTCAGGGGTCAGAGGTCAGGGGACAGGGTCAGAGGTCAGGGGTCAGAGGTCAGGTGTCAGGGTCTGGGGTCAGGGGTCAGGGGGTAAGGGGTCAGGGTCAGGAGTCAGGGTTCAGGGGTCTGGGTCAGGGGTCATATGTTAGGGGTCAGAGTTCAGGGTTCAGAGGTCAGGGGTCAGGGGGACAGGGATCAGGGGTCAGATTCAAGGGTCAGAGGTTTGGGGTCAGGGGTCGGAGGTCAGGGGTCAGGGGTCATGGTTCAGAGGTCAGAGGTCAGGGGTCGGGGTCAGAGGTCAGAGGTCGGGGTCATGGGTCATAGGTCAGAGGTAAGAACTCAGGGTCAGAGGTCAGAGGTCAGGTGGTAAGGGTCAGGGTGAGGGGTCAGGAGTTGTGGGTCATGGGTAAGGCGTCAGGGTCAGGGGTCAGGGTGATGTTCAGGGGTTAGGGGTCAGGGTCGGGGTCAGGGTGAGGGGTCAGTGGTCAGGGTAAGGGTTCAGAGGTGAGGGTAAGGGTTCAGAGGTCAGAGGTCAGGGGTCAGGGGTCAGGGGTCGGGGGTCATGTGTAAGGGGTCAGGGTAAGGGGTCAAGGGTTGAGTAAAGGGTCAGAGGTCAAGGGTTAGGGGTCAGGGTCAGAGATCAGGGGTCAGCGCCAGGGGTCAGAGGTCAGGGGTCGGGGGTCATGGTTCAAAGTCAGGAGTCAGGGTTAGAGGTCAGAGGTCGGGGGTCAGAGGTCAAAGGTCAGGGGTCATGGGTCACAGGTCAGGGGGTAATAGGTCAGGGGGTAATAGGTCAGGGGGTCAGGGTTCAGAGGTCAGGTGTCAGGGGTCAGAGGTAAGGGTCAGGGGTCAGAGCTGAGGGTCAGAGTTCAGGGTTCAAGGGGTAAGGGGTCAGAGGTCAAGTGTCAAGGTTAAGAGGTCAGGGTCAGTGGTCAGTGGTCAGAGGTCAGGGATCATGGGTCAGAGGTCAGGGGTCAGAGGTCAGGTGTCAGGGTTCAGGGTCAGGGGTCAGGGTCAGTGTGAGGGGTCAGGTTCAGGGGTAAGGGTTCAGGGTCACGGTCAGGGGTTACGGGTCAGGGTCAGGGGTCAGGGTGAGGGGTCAGGGTAAGTGGTTAGGATCAGGGGTCACGGGTCAGGGTCAGGGGTCAGGGTTCAGGGTCAGGGGTAAGGGTCAGTGTGAGGGGTTAGGTTCAGGGGTCAGGGTCACAGTCAGGGGTTACGGGTCAGGGTCAGGGGTCAGGGTGACGGGTCAGGGGTCATTGTCAAGGGTCTGGGTCAGGGTCAGGGTCAGGAGTCAGGGGCCAGAGTTCAGGGGTCAGGATGATGTTCATGGGTTAGGGGTCAGGGTCGAGGTCAGGGTGAGGGGTCAGGGGTCAGGGGTCAGAGGTAAGGGTAAGGGTTCAGAGGTCAGAGGTCATGGGTAAGGGGTCGGGGGTCATGGGTAAGGGGTCAGGGTAAGGCGTCAGAGGTCAGGGGTCATGGGTCGGGGTCAGGGGCCAGAGTCAAGGGTCAGAGGACAGGGTCAGGTGTAAGAGGTCAGGGGTCAGAGCTCAGGGTCAGAGGCCAGAGGTCATGGGACAGGGTCAGATTCAGGGGTCAGGGTAAGGGGTCATAGGTCAGGGGTCAGAGCTCAGGGTCAGAGCTCAGAGGTCAGGGGACAGGGTCAGGGTAAGGGGTCAGGGTCAGGGGTCTGGGGTCAGGGTGATGTTCAGGGGTTAGGGGTCAGGGTCGGGGTCAGGGTGAGGGGTCAGGGGCCATTGTCAAGGGTCAGGGTCAGGGTTAGAAGTCAGGGGCCAGAGTTAAGGGGTCAGGGTGATGATCAGGGGTTAGGGGTCAGGGTCGGGGTCAGGGAAAGGGTTCAGAGGTCAGAGGTCAGGGGTCAGGGGTCGGGGGTCATGGGTACGGGGTCAGTGTCAGGGGTCAGGTGTCAGAGTCAAGCTTCAGAGGTCGGGGTCAGGGGTCATGGGTCAGGGGTCAGAGGTCAGGGTTCAGAGGTCATAGGTCAGGGATCAGGGGGTCAGGCGTCAGGGTCATAGGTCAGGGTCAGGGGTCAGAGGTCAGGTGTAAGGGGTCAGAGGTCAGAGGTCAGGGGTCAGGGGTCATGAGTCATAGGTCAGAGGTCAGGAGTCAGAGTGAAGGGTCAGAGGTCAGGTGTCTGGGGTCAGATGTCAGAGGTCAGGGGTCAGGTGTCATGGGTCATGGGTCAGGGGTCAGAGGTCAGGGGTAAAGGCCAGGGGTAAGAGGTCGGGGTCGGGGGTCATGGGTCAGGGTCGGGGGTCAGGGTTAGAGGTCAGAGGTCAGGTGTCAGAGGTCATAGTTCAGGGTTCAGAGGTCGGGGTCAGGGTTCAGAGGTCAGATGTCAGGGGTCAGGGTTCAGAGGTCAGGGGTCAGAGATCAGGTGTCAGGGGTCGGAGGTCAGGGGTCAGGAGTCATGGGTCAGAGGTCAGAGGTCAGGGGTCGAGTTCAGAGGTCAAATGTCAGGGGTCATGGGTCGTAGGTCAGGGGTAGAGCTCAGGGTCAGAGGTCAGAGGTCAGGTGGTAAGGGTCAGGGTGAGGGGTCAGGGGTTGTGGGTCATGGGTAAGGGGTCAGGGGTCAGGGTCAGAGGTCAGGGTCAAGGGGTCAGGGGTCAGGGTGATGTTCAGGGGTTAGGGGTCAGGGTCGGAGTCAGGGTGAGGGGTCAGGGGTCAGGTGTAAGGGGTCAGGGGTCAGAGTCAAGGGTCAGAGGTCGGGGTCAGTGGTCAGGGTTCAGAGGTCAGGGTTCAGAGGTCAGGGGTCAGGGGCCAGAGGTCAGGGGTCAGGGGTCAGGGGGTCAGGGGTCAGGGCTCAGGGTCATAGGTAAGGGTGAGGGTCAGAGGTCAGGTGTCGGGGGTCGGAGGTCAGAGGTCAGGGGTCAGGGGTCGGGGTCATAGGTCGGGGGTCAGAGGTCAGGTGTCAGGGCCAGGGGTCAGAGGTCGGAGGTCGGGGGACATGTGTCAGGGGTCAGGGTTAGAGGTCACAGGTCAGGGGTCAGAGGTAATAGGTCATCGGTCAGGGGTCATGGGTCATAGGTCAGGGTTCAGAGGTCAGGTGTCAGGGGTCAGAGTTCAGAGGTCAGGGTCAGATCAGATCTCAGGGTCAGAGGTCAGAGGTCAGGGATCATGGATCAGAGGTCGGGGTCAGGGTTCAGAGGTCAGACATCAGGTGTCAGGGGTCAGATTCAAGGGTCAGAGGTCAGGGGTCAGGGGTCATGGGTCAGGGTTCAGAGGTCAGGGGTCAAAGGTCAGGTGTCAGGGTTCGGAGGTCAGGTGTCAGGAATCATGGGTCATGGGTCAGAGGTCAGGGGTCAGAGGTCAGAGGTCAGGTGTCGGGGTCAGAGGTCATAGGTCGGGGGAATGGGTCAGAGGTCAGGTGTCAGGGTCGGAGTTCAGGGGTCAGGGGTCATGGGTCAGGGGTCAGAGGTCAGGGTTCAGATGTCAGAGGTCAGGGGTCAGAGGTCAGAGGTCAGGGTAACGGGTCAGAACTCAGCGTCAGTTGTCAGGGTTTAGGGGTCAGAGGTCAGGGGTCTGAGGTCAGGGGTCATGGGTCAGGGGTCAGAGTCAAGGGTCAGAGGTCAGGGGTTAGGGGTCATTTGTCGGGGTCAGTGTAAAGGGTCAGGGTCAGGAGTCAGTGGCCAGAGATCAGGGTCAGGGGTCAGAGGTCAGGGTTCAGACCTCACGGTCAGAGGTCAGGGGTCAGTGGTCAGGGTGATGTTCAGGGGTTAGGGGTCAGGGTCGGGGTCAGGGTGAGGGGTCAGGGGTCATGGGTAAGCGGTCAGGGTCAGGGGTCAGGGGTCAGAGTCAATGGTCAGAGGTCAGGGGTCAGTGGCCAGAGTTTAGGGGTCAGGTTTCAGAGGTCAGGGGTCGGAGGTCAGAGGTCAGGTGTCAGGGGTCATGGGTCAGTGGTCAAAGGTCAGGGGTCAGGTGTCGGGGGTCAGAGGTCAGGATAAGGGTTCCGAAGTCAGAGGTCAGGGTAAGGGTTCATAGGTCAGAGATCAGGTGTCAGGGGTCGGGGGTCATGGGTAAGGGGTCAGAGTCAGGGGTCATGGGTCAGGGGTCAGGGGCCAGAGGTTAGGGGTCAGGGTTCAGAGGTCAGGGGTCGGAGGTCAGGGGTCAGGTGTCAGGGGTCAAGGGTCAGTGGTCAAAGGTCAGGGGTCAGGTGTCGGGGGTCAGACGTCAGGGTAAGGTTTCCGAGGTCAGAGGTCAGGGTAAGGGTTCATAGGTCAGAGGTCAGGGGTCAAGGGTCGGGGGTCATGGGTAAGGGGTCAGAGTCAGGGGTCAGGGGTCAGGGGTCAGAGGTCAGGGTTCAGAGGTCAGGGGTCAGGATTAGAGGTCAGAGGTCAGGTGTCAGGGGTCAGAGGTCAGGGGTAAGGGTCAGGGACAGGGGTCAGGGGTGGGGGTCATGGGTACGGGGTCAGGGTAAGGGGTCAGGGGTCAGTGTGATGTTCAGGGGTTATGGGTCATGGTCGGGGTGAGGGTGAGGGGTCAGGGGTCAGAGGTCAGGGTAAGGGTTCAGAGGTCAGAGGTCATGGGTCAGGGGTCGGGGGTCATGGGTAAGGGGTCAGGGTCAGGGGTCAGAGGTCAGGGTCAGAGGTCAGGGGTCAGGGGTCAGAGGTCAGGGGGTCAGGGGTCAGAGGTCTGAGTTCAGAGGTCTGGATTCAGATGTCAGAGGTCGGGGTCAGATGTCAGAGGTCAGGGTCAGTGGTCAGAGCTCAGGGCCAGATGTCAGGTTTTAGGGGTCAGAGGTCAGGGGTCTGAGGTCAGGGGTCAGAGGTCAGGTATCAGGGATCATGAATGAGATGTCGGGGTCAGGGTTCAGAGGTCCGAGGTCAGGTGTCAGGGGTCAGAGGTCGGGTTCAGAGGTCAGAGGTCAGGGGTCAGGGGTCAGAGGTCAGGGTCAGAGGTCAATGGTCGGGGTCAGAGTTCATAGGTCAGGCGTCATAGGTCAGGGAGTAAGGGTCAGGGTCAGGGGTCAGGGTTTGGGGGTCATGGGTAAGGGGTCAGGGTCAGGGGTCAGAGTTCAGGGGTCATGGGTCAGGGGTCAGGGTCAGGGGTCAGAGTTCAGGGGTCATGGGTCAGGGGTCAGAGTGAAGGGTCAGAGGTCAGGGGTCATGGGTCATGGGTCAAGGGTCAGGGGTCAGAGGTCAGGGTCAGGAGTCAGTAGTCAGAGGTCAGGGTAAGGGGTCAGAGGTCACGGGTCAGAGCTCACGGTCAGAGGTCAGGGGTCAGGGTCAGAGGTCAGGGTCAAGGGTCAGGTGTAAGGGTCGGGGGTCAGGTGTCAGGGTGATGTTCAGGGCTTAGGGGTCAGGGTTGGGGTCAGGGTGAGGGGTCAGAGGTCAGGTGTAAGGGGTCAGGGGTCAGAGTCAAGGGTCAGAGGTCAGGGGTCAGGGGTCAGAGGTCAGGTTTCAGAGGTCAGGGGTCAGAGATAAGATGTCAGGGTAAGGGGTCAGAGCTCAGCGTCAGATGTCAGGGTTTAGGGGTCAGAGGTCAGGGGTCTGAGTTCAGGGGTCAAAGGTCAAGTGTCAGGGATCATGAATCAGAGGTCAGGGTCAGGGTTCAGAGGTCAGGTGTCAGGGTTCAGAGGTCAGGGGCCAGAGTTCATAGGTCGGGGGTCATAGGTCAGGGAGTTGGGGACAGGGTCAGGGTAAAGGGCTTGGGGGTCATGGGTAAGGGGTCAGGGTCAGGGATCATGGGTCAGGGGTCAGAGTCAAGGGTCAGAGGTCAGGGGTCATGGGTCATGGGTCAGTGTCAAGGGTCAGGGTCAGGAGTCAGTGGCCAGAGGTCAGGGTCAGGGGTCAGAGGTCAGGGTTCAGAGCTCACGGTCAGAGTTAAGGGGTCAGGGTCAGGGGACAGGGTCAGATGTCAGGGGTCAGGGGTCAGAGGTCAGGGGTTAGGGGTCAGGGTCGGGGTCAGGGTGAGGGGTCAGGGGTCATGGGTCAGAGGTCAGGGTAAGGGTTCAGTGGTCAGAGATCAGGGGTCAGGGGTCATGGGTAAGCGGTCAGGGTCAGGGGTCAGGGGTCAGAGTCAATGGTCAGAGGTCAGGGGTCAGGGGCCAGAGCTTAGGGGAAAGGATTCAGAGGTCAGGCGTCAGAGGTCAGGGGTCAGGATTCAGAGGTCAGGTGTCAGGGGTCAGACATCAGGGGTCAGATTCAAGGGTCAGAGGTCAGGGGTCAGGGGTCAGGGGCCAGAGGTTAGGGGTCAGGTTTCAGAGGTCAGGGGTCGGAGGTCAGGTGTCAGGGGCACGGGTCATGGGTCAGTGGTCAGAGGTCAGGGTAAGGGTTCCGAGGTCAGAGTTCAGGGTAAGGGTTCAGAGGTCAGAGGTCAGGGTAAGGGTTCAGATGTCAGGGGTCAGGGGTCGGGGGTCATGTGTAAGGGGTCAGGGTCAGGGGTCACGGGTCAGGGGTCAGAGGTCAGTGTTCAGAGGTCAGGGGTCAGGATTAGAGGTCAGAGGCCAGGGGTCAGAGGTCAGGTGTCAGGGGTCAGAGGTCAGGGGTAAGGCTCAGGGTCAGGGGTCAGGGGTCATGGGTAAGGAGTCAGGGTAAGGGGTCAGGGGTCAGGGTGATGTTCAGGGTTTAGGGGTCAGGGTCAGGGTCAGGGTGAGGGGTCAGGGGTCAGATGTCAGGGTCAAGGGTTCAGAGGTCAGAGGTCAGGGGTCAGGGGGTCAGGGGTCAGAGGTCTGGGTTCAGATGTCAGAGGTCAGGGGTCAAGGGTCTGAGGTCAGGGGTCAGAGGTCAAGTATCAGGGATCATAAATTAGAGGTCGGGGTCAGGTTTCAGAGGTCAGAGGTCAGGTGTCAGGGGTCAGAGGTCAGGGTCAGAGGTCAGGGGTCAGAGTTCATAGGTCAGGGGTCATAGATCAGGGAGTAAGGGTCAGGGTCTAGGGTCAGGGCTTGGGGGTCATGGGGAAGGGGTCATGGTTCAGGGGTCAGAGGTCAGGGGTCAAGGGTCAGGGGTCAGAGTCAAGGGTCAGAGGTCAGGGGTCAGGGGTCATTGGTCATGGGTCAGGGGTCAGTGTCAAGGTTCAGGGTCAGGAGTCAGTGGTCAGAGGTCAGGGTCAGGGGTCAGAGGTCAAGGGTCAGAGCTCACGGTCAGGGGTCAGGGGTCAGGGTCAGAGGTCAGGGTCAAGGGTCAGGTGTAGGGGTCAGGGGTCAGGAGTCAGGGTGATGTTCAGGGGTTAGGGGTCAGGGTCGAGGTCAGGGTGAGGGGTCAGGAGTCAGGGGTCAGAGGTTAGGGTAAGGGTTCAAAGGTCAGAGTTCAGGGGTCATGGGTAATGGGTCGGGGTCAGAGGTCAGGGGTCAGGTGTCAGGGGTCATGGGTCATTGGTCAGGGTTCAGAGGTCAGAGGTCAGGGTCAGGGTTCAGAGGTCAGGTTTCAGGGGTCAGAGATCAGAGGTAAGGGTCAGGGGTCAGAGCTCTGGGTCAGAGGTCAGAGGTCAGGGTCAGGAGTCAGAGGTCAGAGGTCAGGGTCAGGAGTCAGAGGTCAGGGATCATGGGTCAGAGGTCGGGGTCAGGGTTCAGAGGTCAGAGGTCAGGTTTAAGGTGTCAGGGTTCAGTGTCAAGGGTCAGAGGTCAGGGGTCGGTGGTCAGGGGTCAGAGGTCAGGATTCAGAGGTCAGGGGTCAGGGGCCAGAGGTCATGGGTCAGGGGTCAGGGGGTTAGGGCTCAGGGTCTTAGGTCAAGGGTCAGGGGTCAGAGGTCAGGTGTCGGGGGTCAGAGGTCAGGGGTCAGGGGTCATGTGTCATGGGTCAGGGGTCAGAGGTCAGGGGTAAGGGCCAGGGGTCAGAGGTCAGGGGATATGTGTCAGGGGTCAGGGTTAGAGGTCAAAGGTCAGGGGTCAGAGGTTATATGTCATAGGTAAGGGGTCATGGGTCATAGGTCAGGGTTCAGAGGTCAGGTGTCAGGGGTCAGAGTTTAGAGGTCAGGGTCAGATCAGATCTCAGGGTCAGAGGTCAGAGGTCAAGGGTCGGGGTCAGAGGTCATGTGTCAGGGTTCAGAGGTCAGGGTCAGGGGTCAGAGGTCAGGGATCATGGGTCAGGTGTCAGGAGTCAGATTCAAGGGTCAGCGGTCAGGGGTCAGGTGTCATGGGTCATGGGTCAGAGGTCAGGGGTCAGAGGTCAGGGGTCGGGGTCAGAGGTCATAGGTCAGGGGGCATGGGTCAGAGGTCAGGGGTCAGGGGGTAAGGGTCGGGGTCAGGGGTAAGGTTCAGGGTCAGGGGTCAGGGGTTGGGGGTCATGGGTAAGGGGTCAGGGTCAGGGGTAAGGAGTGAGGGTAATGTTCAGGGGTTAGGGGTCAGGGAGAGGGGTCAGGGGTCAGGGGTCAGAGGTCAGGGTAAGGGTTCAGAGGTCAGAGGACAGAGGTCAGGGGTCAGGGGTCATGAGTAAGGGGTCGGGGTCGGTGGTCATGTGTAAAGAGGTCTGGGTCAGGGGTCAGGGTCAGGGGTCAGGGGGTCAGAGGTCAGGGTTCAGAGTTCAGGGGTCAGGGGTCAGGGGTCGTTGTCATGGGTCATGGGTCAGAGGTCAGGGTTCAGAGGTCATATGTCAGGGGTTAGAGGTCAGGGGTCAGAGGTCATAGGTCAGGGGTCATGGGTCAAAGGTCAGGGTTCAGAGGTCAGGGTCAGGGTTCAGACGTCAGGTGTCAGGGGTCAGGGGTCAGAGGTCAGGGCCAGAGGTCAGGGTCAGAGCTCAGAGGTCAGAGGTCAGGGGCAGAGGTCAAGTGTAAGTGATCATGAATCAGAGGTCGGCGTCAGGGGTCAGGGTCAGAGGTCAGGTGTCAGGGGTCAGAGTTCATGGTCAGAGGACAGAGGTCAGGGGTCTTAGGTTATAGGTCAGGGAGTAAGGGTCAGGGTCATGGGTCAGGGGTCAGAGTCAAGGGTCAGAGGTCAGGGGTCGGGGTCATGGGTCAGGGGTCAGTGTCAAGGGTCAGGGTCAGGGTCAGGAGTCAGTGGCCAGTGATCAGGGTCAGGGGTCAGAGGTCAGGGTTCAGAGCTCACGGTCAGAGGTCAGGGGTCAGGGTCAGGGGACAGGGTCAGATGTCAGGGGTCAGGGGTCAGGGGTCATTGGTCAGGGGTCGTTGGTCAGGGTGACGTTCAGGGGTTAGGGGTCAGGATCGGGGTCAGGGTGAGGGTAAGGGGTCATCGGTCAGAGGTCAGGGTAGGGGTTCAGTGGTCAGAGGTCAGGAGTCAGGGGTCTTGGGTAAGCGGTCAGGGTCAGGGGTCAGGTGTCAGGGGTCAGGGGGTCAGAGGTCAGGGTTCAGAGCTCAGGTGTCAGGGGTCAGGGGTCATGGGTCAGGGGTCATGGGTAAGGGGTCAGGGTCAGGGGTCATGGGTAAAGGGTTCATGGTCAGGGGTCAGGGTTCAGAGGTCATAGGTCAGGGGTTAGGAGTCAGGGATCAGAGGTCATAGGTCAGGGGTCATGGGTCGTAGGTCAGGGTTCAGAGGTCAGGGGTCAGGGTAAGGGTTCATAGGTCAGAGATCGGGGTCAGGGGTCGGGGGTCATGGGTAAGGGGTCAGAGTCAGGGGTCATGGGTCAGGGGTCAGAGGTCAGGGTTCAGAGGTGAGGGGTCAGGATTAGAGGTCAGATGTCAGGGGTCAGAGGTCAGGTGTCAGGGGTCAGAGGTCAGGGGTAAGGGTCAGGGTCAGGGGTTTGGGGTCATGGGTACGGGGTCAGGGTAAGTGGTCAGGGGTCAGGGTGATGTTAAGGGGTTAGGGGTCAGGGTCGGGGTCGGGGTCAGGGTGAGGGGTCAGGGGTCAGAGGTCAGGGTTAGGGTTCAGAGGTCAGAGGTCAGGGGTCAGGGGTCGGGAGTCATGTGTAAGCGTTCAGGGTCGGGGTCAGGGGTCAGAATCAAGGGTCAGAGGTCAGGGGTCAGGGGACAGGGTCAGATGTCAGTGTCAAGGGTCAGGGTCAGGGGTCAGGGGTCAGTGGTCAGGTGATATTCAGGGGTTAGGGGTCAGGGTCGGGGTCAGGGTGAGGTGTCAGGGGTCATGGGTCACAAGTCAGGGTAAGGGTTCAGTGGCCAGAAGTCAGGGGTCAGGGGTCATGGGTAAGCGGTCAGGGTCAGGTGTCAGGGGTCAGATTCAAGGGTCAGAGGTTAGGGGTCAGGGGTCAGAGTTCACGTGTCAGAGCTCACGGTCAGGGGTAAGGAGTCAGGGGACAGGGTGAGATTCAAGGGTCAGAGGTCAGGGGTCGGGGTCACGGGCCAGAGGTTAGGGGTCAGGGTTCAGGGGTCAGGGGTCGGAAGTCAGGGTTCGGGGGTCATGGGTCAGTGGTCAGAGGTCAGGTGTCGGGGGTCAGAGGTCACGGTAAGGGTTCCGAGGTCAGAGGTCAGGGTTAGGGTTCAGAGGTCAGAGGTCAGGGGTGAGGGGTCGGGGGTCATGGGTAAGGGGTAAGGGTCAGGGGTCATGGGTCAGGGGTCAGAGGTAAGGGTTCAGAGGTTATGGGTCAGGATTAGAGGTCAGATGTCAGGGGTCAGAGGTCAGGTGTCAGGGGTCAGAGGTCAGGGGTAAGGGTCAGGGTCAGGGGTCAGGGATTGGGGGTCATGGGTAAGAGGTCAGTGCCAGGGGTCGGGGGTCAGGGTGATGTTCAGGGGTTAGGGATCAGGGTCGGGGTGAGGGTGAGGGGTCAGGGGTCAGAGGTCGGGGTAAAGGTTCAGAGGTCAGAGGTCAGGGGTCAGAGTTCATAGGTCAGGGGTCATAGGTCAGGGAGTAAGGGTAAGGGTCTGGGGTCAGGGCTTGGGGTCATGGGTAAGGGGTCAGGGTCAGGGGTCAGAGGTCAGGGGTCATGGGTCAGGGGTCAGGGGTCAGAATCAAGGGTCAGAGGTCAGGGGTCAAGGGTCATGGGTCAGGGGTCAGTGTAAAGCGTCAGGGTCAGGAGTCAGTGGTCAGAGGTCAGGGTCAGGGGTCAGAGGTCAGGGGTCAGAGATCACGGTCAGGGGTCAGTGTCAGAGGTCAGCGTCAGGGGTCAGGTGTAGTGGTCAGGGGTCAGGGTGATGTTCAGGGGTTAGGTTTCAGGGTCGGGGTCAGGGTGAGGGGACAGGGGTCAGGGGTCAGAGGTCAGGGTAAAGGTTCAAAGCTCAGGGGTCGATGTCGGGGGTCATGGGTAAAGCGGTCAGGGTCAGGGGTGAGGGTCAGTGGTCAGGGGGTCAGAGGTCAGGGTTCAGAGCTCAGGGGTCAGGGGTCATGGGTAAGGGGTCGGGGTCAGGGGTCATGGGTAAAGGGGTCATGGTCAGGGGTCAGGGTTCAGAGGTCATAGGTCAGGGGTTAGGAGTCAGGGATCAGAGGTCATAGGTCGGGGTCATGGGTCGTAGGTCAGGGTTCAGAGGTCAGGGGTCAGTGTCAGGGTCAGGGGTCAGAGGTCAGGGGTCAGAGGTCATAGGTCAGGGAGTAAGGGTCAGGGTCAGGGGTCAGAGGTCGGGGGTCGGGGGTCAGGGTAAGGGTTCAGAGTCAAGGGTCAGCGGTCATGGGTCAGGGGTCAAGGGTCGGGGTCAGGGTCAGGGGTCAGAGATCAGGGTCAGTGGTCAGGGTATGGGGTCAGAGGTCAGAGGTCAGGGGTCGGGGTCAGGGTCAGGAGTCAGGGTTTAGGGGTCAGGGTCAGGGGTCAGTGTCAAGGGTCAGGGCCAGGTTCAGGAGTCAGGGGTCAGAGGTCAGGGGTCAGAGGTCAGGTGTCAGAGATCACGGTCAGGGGTCAGAGGACAGGGTCAGAGGTCAGGGGTCAGGGGTCAGGGTCAGGGGTCAGGGTTCAGGGTGATGTTCAGTGGTTAGGGGTCATGGTCAGAGTCAGGGTGAGGCGTCAGCGGTCAGGGGTCAGAGGTCAGGGTAAGGATTCAGAGGTCAGAGGTCAGGGGTAAGGTTTCAGAGCTCAGAGGTCAGGGTAAGGGTTCAGAGGTCAGAGGTCATGGGTCAGGGGTCGGGCGTCATGGGTAAGGGGTCAGGGCCAGGGGTCAGAGTTCAGGGGTCATGGGTCAGGGTAAGGGGTCAGAGTCAAGGGTCAGAGATCAGAGGTCAAGGGTCGGGGGTCAGGGGGTCGGGGGTCAGGGTCAGGATTCAGGGGTCAGAGGTCAGTGTCAGGGGTCAGATGTCAGGGGAAAGAGCTCAGGCTCAGAGGTCAGAGTTCAGGGGACAGGGTCAGAGGTCAGGGTCAGATGTCAGGTGTCAGGGGTGAAAGTCTGTGGTCAGGGGGCATTGGTCAGTGTGATGTTCAGGGGTTAGGGGTCAGGGTCGGGGTCAGGGTGAGGGGTCAGGGGTCATGGGTCAGAGGTCAGGCAATGGGTTACAGAGGTCAGAGTTCAGGGGTCGGGGGTCATGGGTAAGCGGTCAGTGTCAGGGGTCAGGGGTCAGTGGCCAGAGTCAATGGTGAGAGGTCAGGGGTCAGAGTTCATAGGTCAGGGGTCAGAGGTCAGGGGTCATGGGTCAGGGGTCAGAGATCAGGGTTCAGAGGTCATAGGTCAGGAGTTAGGAGTCAGGGGTCAGAGGTCATAGGTCGGGGTTATGGGTCGTAGGTCAGGGTTCAGAGGTCAGAGGTCAGGGTCAGGGTTCAGCGGTCAGGTGTAAGGGGTCAGAGGTCAGGGTCAGGGGTCAGAGGTCAGGGTCAGATGTCAGAGTTCAGGGGTCAGAGGTCAAGTGTCGCGGATCATGAATCAGAGGTCGGGGTCAGGGTTCAGAGGTCAGAGGTCAGGTGTCAGAGATCAGGTCAGAGGCCAGGGGTCAGAGGTCATAGGTCAGGGAGTAAGGGTCAGGGTCAGGGGTCAGAGGTCGGGGGTCTTGGGTAAGGGGTCAGTGTCAGGGGTCAGATGTCAGGGTTCATGGGTCAGGGTAAGGGGTCAGAGTCAAGGGTCAGAGGTCATGGGTCAGGGGTCATGGGTCAGGGGTCAGGGGTCAGAGATCAGGGTCAGTGGTCAGGGTATGGGGTCAGAGGTCAGAGGTCAGGGGTCAGGGTCAGGAGTCAGGGGTTAGAGGTCAGGGTCATGGGTCAGTGTCAAGGTTCAGGGCTAGGGTCAGGAGTCAGGGGTCAGAGGTCAGGGGTCAGAGGTCAGGTGTCAGAGCTCACGGTCAGGGGTAAGGGGTAAGGGGACAGGGTCAGAGGTCAGGGGTCAGGGTCAGGGGTCAGGGTTCAGGGTGATGTTCAGTGGTTAGGAGTCATGGTAAGGGTCAGGGTGATGTTCAGGGGTTAGGGGTCACGGTCAGAGTCAGGGTGAGGGGTCAGCGGTCAGGGGTCAGAGGTCAGGGTTCAGAGGTCAAGGGTCAGGGGGTCAGGGATTAGTCTCATAGGTCAGGGTCAGGGGCCAGAGGTCAGGTGTCAGGGGTCGGAGGTCAGAGGTCAGGGGTCAGGGGTCAGAGATCACGGTTCAGATGTCAGAGTTCAGGGGTCAGAGGTCAGAGGTCGGGGTCAGAAATCAGAGGTCAGGGTCAGGGGTCAGAGCTTAGCGTCAGATGTCAGGGTTTAGGGGTCAGAGGTCAGGGGTCTGAGGTCATTGGTCAGAGGTCAAGTGTCAGGGATCATGAATCAGAGGTCGGGGTCAGGGTTCAGAGGTCAGAGTCAGGTGTCAGGGTTCAGAGGTCAGGGTCAGAGGTCAGAGGTCAGGGGTCAGAGTTCATAGGTCAGGGGTAATAAGTCAGGGAGTAGGGGTCAGGGTCAGGGTTCAGGGCTTGGGGGTCATGGGTAAGGGGTCAGCGTCAGGGGTCAGCGGTCATGGGTCCGGGGTCAGAGTCAAGGGTCAGAGCTCAGGGGTCAGGGGTCATGGGTCAGGGGTTAGTGTCAAGGGTCAGGGTCAGGGTCAGGAGTCAGTGGCCAGAGGTCAGGGTCAGGGGTCAGAGGTCAGGGTTCAGAGCTCACGGTCAGAGGTCAGGGGTCAGGCGTCAGGTTCAGGGGACAGGGTCAGATGTCAGGGGTCAGGGGTCATTGGTCAGAGGTCAGGGTAAGGGTTCAGAGGTCAGAAGTCAGGGGTCAGGGGTCATGGGAAAGCGGTCAGGGTCAGGGGTCAGGGGTCAGTGGTCAGAGTCAACGGTCAGAGGTCAGGGGTCAGATGTCAGGGGCCAGAGGTTAGGGGTCAGGGTTCAGAGGTCAGGGTTCAGAGGTCAGGTGTCAGAGGCCAGACATCAGGGGTCAGATTCAAGGGTCAGAGGTCAGGGGTCAGGGGTCATGGGTCATTGGTCAGACGTCAGGAGTCTGGTGTCAGGGGTCAGAGGTCAGGGTAAGGGTTCCGAGGTCAGAGGTCAGGGTAAGGGTTCAGAGGTCAGAGGTCAGGGGTCAGGTGTCGGGGGTCATGGGTAAGGGGTCAGAGGTCAGGGTTCAGAGGTCAGGGGTAAGGATTAGAGTTCAGAGGTCAGGGGTCAGAGGTCAGGTGTCAGGGGTCAGAGGTCAGGGGTAAGGGTCAGGGTCAGGGTTCAGGGGGTTGGGGTCATGGGTAAGGGGTCAGGATAAGGGGTAAGAGGTCAGGGTTAAGGGTCAGGGTCAGGGGTCAGGGGTTGGGGTCATGGGTAAGGGGTCAGGGTAAGGGGTCAGGGGTCAGGGTGATGTTCAGGGCTTAGGGGTCAGGGTCGGGGTCAGGGTGAGGGGGTCAGGTGTCAGAGGTCAGGGTAAGGGTTCAGAGGTTAGAGGTCATGGGTCAGGGGTCGGGGGTCATAGGTAAGGGGCAGGGTCAGGGTTCAGTGGTCAGTGTCGGGAGTCAAGGGTCAGAAGTCAGGGGTCAGGTTTAAGGGGTCAGGGGTCAGATGTCTGGGTTCAGATGTCAGAGGTCAGGGGTCAGAGGTCAGAGGTCAGGGTCAGGGGTCGGGGTCAGAGGTGATATTTCAGGGGGCATGGGTCAGAGGTCATGGGTCAGGGTGTAAGTGTCAGGGTCAGGGGTCAGGGGGTGGGGGTCATGGGTAAGGGGCCACGGTCAGGGGTAAGGGGTGAGGGTGATGTGCAGGGGTTAGGGGTCAGGGTCGGGGTCAGGGTGAGGGGTCAGGGCTCAGAGGTCAGGGTACGGGTTCAGAGGTCAGAGGTCAGGGGTCAGGGTTCGGGGGTCATGGGTAAGGGGTCGGGGTCGGGGGTCATGGGTAAATGGGTCAGGGTCAGGGGTCAGGGTCAGGGGTCAGGGGGTCAGAGGTCAAGGTTCAGAGCTCAGGTGTCAGGGGTCAGGGGTCATGGGTCGGGGTCAGAGGTCAAGGGTCACGGCCAGGGGTCAGAGATCAGGGGTCGGGGTCATGGGTCAGGGGTCAGAGGTCAGGGTTCAGAGGTCATAGGTCAGGGGTTAGGGGTCAGGGTTCAGAGGTCATAGGTCAGGGATCATGGGTCAAAGGTCAGGGTTCAGAGGTCAGGGTCAGGGTTCAGCGGTCAGGTGTCAGGGGTCAGAGGTCAGGGTAAGGGGTCAGAAGTCAGAAGTCAGAGGTCAGAGGTCAGGGGTCAGAAGTCAAGTGTCAGGGATCATGAATAAGAGGTCGGGGTCAGGATTAGAGGTCAGAGGTCAGGGGTCAGAGGTCAGGTGTCAGGGGTCAGAGGTCAGGGGTAAGGTTCAGGTTTCAGGGGTCTGGGGTTGAGGGTAAGGGGTCAGGGTGATATTCAGGGGTTAGGGGTCAGGGTCGGGGTCAGGGTGAGGGCTCAAGGGTAGGAGGTCAGGGTAAGGGTTCAGAGGTCAGAGGTCATTGGTCAGGGGTCGGGGTCATGAGTAAGGGGTCAGGGGTCAGGGGTAAGGGTCAAGAGTCAAGGGTCAGAGGTCAGGGGTCACTGGTCAGGGTTCAGAGGTCAGGGGTCGGGGTCAGGCTTCAGGCGGTCAGGGGTCAGAGGTCTGGGTTCAGATGTCAGAGGTCAGATGTCAGAGGTCAGAGGTAAGGGTCTGATGTCAGGGTTTAGGGGTCAGAGGTCAGGGGTCTGAGGTCAGGGGTGAGAGGTCAAGTGTCAGGGATCATGAATCAGAGGTCGGGGACAGGGTTCAGAGGTCAGAGGTCAGGTGTCAGAGGTCAGAGGTCAGGGTCAGAGGTCAAGGAGTAAGGGTCAGGGTCAGGGGTCAGGGCTTGGGGGTCATGGGTAAGGGGTCAAGGTCAGGGGTCAGAGGTAAGGTGTCATGGGTCAGGGTCAGAGGTCAGGGGTCATGGGTCAGGGGTCAGAATCAAGGGTCAGAGGTCAGGGGTCAAGGGTCAAGGGTCATGGGTCAGGGGTCAGTGTCAAGGGTCAGGGTCAGGAGTCAGTGGTCAGAGGTCAGGGTCAGGGGTCAGAGGTCAGTGGTCAGAGCTCATGGTCAGGGGTCAGGGGTCAGTGTCAGAGGTCAGTGTCAAGGGTCAGGTGTAGGGGTCAGGGCTCAGGGGTCCGGGTGATGTTCAGGGCTTAGGGGTCAGGTTCGGGGTCAGGGTGAGGGGTAAGGGGTCAGGGGTCAGAGGTCAGGGTAAGGGTTCAAAGGTCAGGGGTCGGGGTCGGGGGTCATGGGTAAGCAGTCAGGGTCAGGGATCAGGTGTCAGGGCTCAGAGTCAAGGGTCAGAGGTCAGAGGTCAGGGGTGAGGGTCAGGGGTCAGGGGGTCAGAGGTCAAGGTTCAGAGCTCAGGTGTCAGGGGTCATGGGTCAGGGGTCAGGGGTCAGAGGTCAGGGGTCAGGTCCAGGGGTCAGAGGTCAGGGGTCAGGGTCATGGTCAGGGGTCAGAGGTCAGGGTTCAGAGGTCATTGGTCAGGGGTTTGGGGTCAGGGCTCAGAGGTCATAGGTCATAGGTAAGTGGTCATGGGTCAAAGGTCAGGGTACAGAGGTCAGAGGTCAGGGTCAGGGTTCAGAGGTAAGGTGTCGGGGGAAGAGGTCAGGGGTCAGAAGTCAGGGTCAGAGGTCAGACATCAGGGGTCAGAGGTCAAGTGTTCAGGGATCATGAATCAGGGTCGGGGTCAGGGTTCAGAGGTCAGAGGTCAGGTGTCAGGGGTCAGAGGTCAGGGTCAGGGGTCAGAGGTCAGGGTCAGAGGTCAGAGTTCATAGGTCAGAGGTAATAGGTCAGGGAGTAAGGGTCAGGGTCAGGGGTCAGGGGTCTGAGGTCAGGGAGGTCAGAAGTCAAGTGTCAGGGATCATGAATCAGAGGTCGGGGTCAGGGTTCAGAGGTCAGAGGTCAGGTGTCAGGGGTCAGAGGTCAGGGGTCAGAGATCAGGGAGTAAGGGTCAGGGTCAGGGTCAGGGCTTGGGGTTCATGGGTAAGGGGTCAGAGTCAAGGTGTCAGAGGTCAGGGGTCAGGGTCATGGTTCAGAGGTCATTGTCAAGGGTCCAGGGTCAGGGTCAGGAGTCAGTGGTCAGAGGTCAGGGTCAGGGGTCAGAGGTCAGGGTTTCAGAGCTCACGGTCAGAGGTCAGGGGGTCAGGGGTAAAGGTCAGGGGACAGGGTCAGATGTCAGGGGTCATTGTCAAGGGTCTGGTGTAGGGGTCAGGGGTCAGGGGTCCGGGTGTTGTTCAGGGCTTAGGGGTCAGGTTCGGGGTCAGGGTGAGGGGTAAGGGGTCAGGGGTCAGAGGTCAGGGTAAGGGTTCAAAGTTCAGGGGTCGGGGTCGGGGGTCATGGGTAAGCAGTCAGGGTCAGGATCAGGTGTCAGGGCTCAGAGTCAAGGGTCAGAGGTCAGAGGTCAGGGTGAGGGTCAGGGGTCAGGGGGTCAGAGGTCAGGGTACAGAGCTCAGGTGTCAGGGGTCATGGGTCAGGGGTCAGAGGTCAGGGGTCAGGTCCAGGGGTCAGAGGTCGGGGTCGGGGTCATGGTCACGGGTCAGAGGTCAGGGTTCAGAGGTCATTGGTCAGGGGTTTGGGGTCAGGGGTCAGAGGTCATAGGTCATAGGTAAGGGGTCATGGGTCAAAGGTCAGGGTACAGAGGTCAGAGGTCAGGGTCAGGGTTCAGAGGTAAGGTGTCGGGGGAAGAGGTCAGGGTCAGGGGTCAGGGGTCAGAAGTCAGGGTCAGAGGTAAGACATCAGGGGTCAGAGGTCAAGTGTTAAGGGATCATGAATCAGAGGTCGGGGTCAGGGTTCAGAGGTCAGAGGTCAGGTGTCAGGGGTCAGAGGTCAGGGTCAGAGGTCAGAGTTCAGGGGTCAGAGTTCATAGGTCAGGGGTCATAGATCAGGGAGTAAGGGTCAGGGTCAGGGGTCAGGGATTGGGGTTCATGGGTAAGGGGTCAGGGTCAGGGGTCAGAGGTCAGAGGTCATGGGTCAGGGGTCAGAGTAAAGGGTCAGAGGTCAGGGGTCGGGGTCATGGTTCAGAGGTCAGTGTCAAGGGTCAGGGTCAGGGTCAGGAGTCAGTGGTCAGAGGTCAGGGTCAGGGGTCAGAGGTCAGGGTTCAGAGCTCACGGTCAGAGGTCAGGGGTCAGGGGTAAAGGTCAGGGGACAGGGTCAGATGTCAGGGGTCATGGGTCAGAGGTCAGGGTAAGGGTTCAGTGTTCAGGGGTCAGAGTTCAGGTGTCAGGGTCCAGACGTCAGGGGTCATATTCAAGAGTCAGAGGTTAGGGGTCAGTGGTCAGTGGCCAGAGTTTAGGGGTCAGGTTTCAGAGGTCAGGGGTCGGAGGTCATGGGTCAGGGGTCATAGGTCAGGGAGTAAGGGTCAGGGTCAGGGGTCAGGGCTTGGAGGTCATGGGTAAGGGGTCAGGGTCAGGGGTCAGAGGTCAGGGGTCATGGGTCAAGGGTCAGGGGTCAGAATCAAGGGTCAGAGGTCAGGGGGCAATGGTCATGGGTCAGGGGTCAGTGTCAAGGGTCAGGGTAAGGAGTCAGTGGTCAGTGGTCAGGGTCAGAGGTCAGAGGTCAGGGGTCAGAGCTCACAGTCAGAGGTCAGGTGTCAGGGGTCAGGGTCAGAGGTCAGGGTTAGATGTCAGGGAGTAAGTGTCAGGGTCAGGGGTCAGTGCTTGGGGGTCATGGGTAAGGGGTCAGAGGTCAGGGGTCATGGTTCAGGGGTCAAGGTCCAGAGTCAAGTGTCAGAGGTCAGGGCGTAAGGGTCAGGGTCAGGGGTCAGGGTCAGGAGTCAGTGGTCAGAGGTCAGGGTCAGGGGTCAGAGGTCAGGAGTCAGAGCACACGGTCAGAGGTCAGGGGTCAGGGTCAGAGGTCAGGGTCAAGGGTCACGTGTAGAGGTCAGGGTTCAGGGGTCAGGGTGATGTTCAGGGGTTAGGGGTCAGGGTCGGGGTCAGAGTGAGGGGTCAGGGGTCAGGGCTCAGAGGTCAGGGTAAGGGTTCAAATGTCAGGGGTTCGGGTCAGGGATCATGGGTAAGCGGTCAGGGTCAGGAGTAACGGGTCAGAGTCAAGGGTCAGAGGTCAGGGGTCATGGGTCAGGGGGTGAGAGCTCAGGGTCAGGGGCCAGAGGTCAGGTGTCAGGGGTCGGAGGTCGGGGGATATGGGTCAGGGGTCAGGGTTAGAGGTCAGAGGTCAGGAGTCAGAGGTCAGGGGTCAGGGGTCAGGGGGTCAGGGATCACGGTCATATTTCAGTGTCAGGGGCCAGAGGTCAGGTGTCAGGGGCTGGAAGTCAGAGGTCAGGGGTCAGGGGTCAGAGGTCACGGTTCAGATGTCAGAGGTCAGGGGTCAGAGGTCAGAGGTCAGGGGTCAGAGATCAGGGTCAGGGGTCAGAGATCAGGGTCAGTGGTCAGGGTATGGGGTCAGAGGTCAGAGGTCAGGGGTCAGGGTCAGGAGTCAGGGGTTAGAGGTCAGGGTCATGGGTCAGTGTCAAGGTTCAGGGCTAGGGTCAGGAGTCAGGGGTCAGAGGTCAGGGGTCAGAGGTCAGGTGTCAGAGCTCACGGTCAGGGGTAAGGGGTAAGGGGACAGGGTCAGAGGTCAGGGGTCAGGGTCAGGGGTCAGGGTTCAGGGTGATGTTCAGTGGTTAGGAGTCATGGTAAGGGTCAGGGTGATGTTCAGGGGTTAGGGGTCATGGTCAGAGTCAGGGTGAGGGGTCAGCGGTCAGGGGTCAGAGGTCAGGGTTCAGAGGTCAAGGGTCAGGGGGTCAGGGATTAGTCTCATAGGTCAGGGTCAGGGGCCAGAGGTCAGGTGTCAGGGGTCGGAGGTCAGAGGTCAGGGGTCAGGGGTCAGAGATCACGGTTCAGATGTCAGAGTTCAGGGGTCAGAGGTCAGAGGTCAGGGTCAGGGGTCAGAGCTTAGCGTCAGATGTCAGGGTTTAGGGGTCAGAGGTCAGGGGTCTGAGGTCATTGGTCAGAGGTCAAGTGTCAGGGATCATGAATCAGAGGTCGGGGTCAGGGTTCAGAGGTCAGAGTCAGGTGTCAGGGTTCAGAGGTCAGGGTCAGAGGTCAGAGGTCAGGGGTCAGAGTTCATAGGTCAGGGGTAATAAGTCAGGGAGTAGGGGTCAGGGTCAGGGTTCAGGGCTTGGGGGTCATGGGTAAGGGGTCAGCGTCAGGGGTCAGCGGTCATGGGTCAGGGGTTAGTGTCAAGGGTCAGGGTCAGGGTCAGGGTTCAGTGGCCAGAGGTCAGGGTCAGGGGTCAGAGGTCAGGGTTCAGAGCTCACGGTCAGAGGTCAGGGGTCAGGCGTCAGGTTCAGGGGACAGGGTCAGATGTCAGGGGTCAGGGGTCAGGGGTCATTGGTCAGAGGTCAGGGTAAGGGTTCAGAGGTCAGAAGTCAGGGGTCAGGGGTCATGGGAAAGCGGTCAGGGTCAGGGGTCAGGGGTCAGTGGTCAGAGTCAATGGTCAGAGGTCAGGGGTCAGGTGTCAGGGGCCAGAGGTTAGGGGTCAGGGTTCAGAGGTCAGGGTTCAGAGGTCAGGTGTCAGAGGCCAGACATCAGGGGTCAGATTCAAGGGTCAGAGGTCAGGGGTCAGGGGTCATGGGTCATTGGTCAGACGTCAGGAGTCTGGTGTCAGGGGTCAGAGGTCAGGGTAAGGGTTCCGAGGTCAGAGGTCAGGGTAAGGGTTCAGAGGTCAGAGGTCAGGGGTCAGGTGTCGGGGGTCATGGGTAAGGGGTCAGAGGTCAGGGTTCAGAGGTCAGGGGTAAGGATTAGAGTTCAGAGGTCAGGGGTCAGAGGTCAGGTGTCAGGGGTCAGAGGTCAGGGGTAAGGGTCAGGGTCAGGGGTGAGGGGTTGGGGTCATGGGTGAGGGGTCAGGGTAAGGGGTAAGAGGTCAGGGTTAAGGGTCAGGGTCAGGGGTCAGGGGTTGGGGTCATGGGTAAGGGGTCAGGGTAAGGGGTCAGGGGTCAGGGTGATGTTCAGGGCTTAGGGGTCAGGGTCGGGGTCAGGGTGAGGGGTCAGGTGTCAGAGGTCAGGGTAAGGGTTCAGAGGTCAGAGGTCATGGGTCAGGGGTCGGGGGTCATAGGTAAGGGGTCAGGGTCAGGGTTCAGTGGTCAGGGTCGGAGTCAAGGGTCAGAAGTCAGGGGTCAGGTTTAAGGGGTCAGGGGTCAGATGTCTGGGTTCAGATGTCAGAGGTCAGGGGTCAGAGGTCAGAGGTCAGGGTCAGGGGTCATGGGTCAGGTTCAGATGTCAGGGTTTAGGGGTCAGAGGTCAGGGGTCTGAGGTCAGGGGTCAGAGGTCAAGTGTCAGGGATCATGAATCAGAGGTCGGGGTCAGGGTTCAGAGGTCAGAGGTCAGGTGTCAGGGCTCAGAGGTCAGGGTCAGAAGTCAGAGGTCAGGGGTCAGAGTTCATACGTCAGGGGTCATAGGTCAGGGAGTAAGGGTCAGGGTCAGGGTTCAGGGCTTGGGGGTCATGGGTAAGGCGTCAGGGTCTGGGGTCAGAGGTCAGGGGTCACGGGTAAGGGGTAAGGGGTCAGAGGCAAGGGTCAGAGGTCAGGGGTCAAGGGTCAAGGGTCAAGGGTCATGGGTCAGGGGTCAGAGTCAAGGGTCAAGGTCAGGAGTCAGTGGTCAGATGTCAGGGTCAGGGGTCAGAGGTCACTGGTAAGAGCTCACGGTCAGAGATCGGAGTCAGGGGTCAGGGTCAGAGGTCAGGGGTCAGGCGTCAGGTTCAGGGGACAGGGTCAGCTATCAGGGGTCAGGGGTCAGGGTCAGGGGTCAGGGATCAGTGTTCAGGGTGATGTTCAGGGGTTAGGGGTCAGGGTCGGGGTCAGGGTGAGGGGTAAGGGGTCAGGGGTCAGAGGTCAGGGTAAGGGTTCAAAGTTCAGGGGTCGGGGTCGGGGGTCATGGGTAAGCAGTCAGGGTCAGGGATCAGGTGTCAGGGCTCAGAGTCAAGGGTCAGAGGTCAGAGGTCAGGGTGAGGGTCAGGGGTCAGGGGGTCAGAGGTCAGGGTACAGAGCTCAGGTGTCAGGGGTCATGGGTCAGGGGTCAGAGGTCAGGGGTCAGGTCCAGGGGTCAGAGGTCGGGGTCGGGGTCATGGTCACGGGTCAGAGGTCAGGGTTCAGAGGTCATTGGTCAGGGGTTTGGGGTCAGGGGTCAGAGGTCATAGGTCATAGGTAAGGGGTCATGGGTCAAAGGTCAGGGTACAGAGGTCAGAGGTCAGGGTCAGGGTTCAGAGGTAAGGTGTCGGGGGAAGAGGTCAGGGTCAGGGGTCAGGGGTCAGAAGTCAGAGTCAGAGGTAAGACATCAGGGGTCAGAGGTCAAGTGTTAAGGGATCATGAATCAGAGGTCGGGGTCAGGGTTCAGAGGTCAGAGGTCAGGTGTCAGGGGTCAGAGGTCAGGGTCAGAGGTCAGAGTTCAGGGGTCAGAGTTCATAGATCAGGGGTCATAGATCAGGGAGTAAGGGTCAGGGTCAGGGGTCAGGGCTTGGGGTTCATGGGTAAGGGGTCAGGGTCAGGGGTCAGAGGTCAGAGGTCATGGGTCAGGGGTCAGAGTAAAGGGTCAGAGGTCAGGGGTCGGGGTCATGGTTCAGAGGTCAGTGTCAAGGGTCAGGGTCAGGGTCAGGAGTCAGTGGTCAGAGGTCAGGGTCAGGGGTCAGAGGTCAGGGTTCAGAGCTCACGGTCAGAGGTCAGGGGTCAGGGGTAAAGGTCAGGGGACAGGGTCAGATGTCAGGGGTCATGGGTCAGAGGTCAGGGTAAGGGTTCAGTGTTCAGGGGTCAGAGTTCAGGTGTCAGGGTCCAGACATCAGGGGTCATATTCAAGAGTCAGAGGTTAGGGGTCAGTGGTCAGTGGCCAGAGTTTAGGGGTCAGGTTTCAGAGGTCAGGGGTCGGAGGTCATGGGTCAGGGGTCATAGGTCAGGGAGTAAGGGTCAGGGTCAGGGGTCAGGGCTTGGAGGTCATGGGTAAGGGGTCAGGGTCAGGGGTCAGAGGTCAGGGGTCATGGGTCAAGGGTCAGGGGTCAGAATCAAGGGTCAGAGGTCAGGGGTCATGGGTCAAGGGTCAGGGGTCAGAATCAAGGGTCAGAGGTCAGGGGGCAATGGTCATGGGTCAGGGGTCAGTGTCAAGGGTCAGGGTAAGGAGTCAGTGGTCAGTGGTCAGGGTCAGAGGTCAGAGGTCAGGGGTCAGAGCTCACAGTCAGAGGTCAGGTGTCAGGGGTCAGGGTCAGAGGTCAGGGTTAGATGTCAGGGAGTAAGTGTCAGGGTCAGGGGTCAGTGCTTGGGGGTCATGGGTAAGGGGTCAGAGGTCAGGGGTCATGGTTCAGGGGTCAAGGTCCAGAGTCAAGTGTCAGAGGTCAGGGCGTAAGGGTCAGGGTCAGGGGTCAGGGTCAGGAGTCAGTGGTCAGAGGTCAGGGTCAGGGGTCAGAGGTCAGGAGTCAGAGCACACGGTCAGAGGTCAGGGGTCAGGGTCAGAGGTCAGGGTCAAGGGTCACGTGTAGAGGTCAGGGTTCAGGGGTCAGGGTGATGTTCAGGGGTTAGGGGTCAGGGTCGGGGTCAGAGTGAGGGGTCAGGGGTCAGGGCTCAGAGGTCAGGGTAAGGGTTCAAATGTCAGGGGTTCGGGTCAGGGATCATGGGTAAGCGGTCAGGGTCAGGAGTAACGGGTCAGAGTCAAGGGTCAGAGGTCAGGGGTCATGGGTCAGGGGGTGAGAGCTCAGGGTCAGGGGCCAGAGGTCAGGTGTCAGGGGTCGGAGGTCGGGGGATATGGGTCAGGGGTCAGGGTTAGAGGTCAGAGGTCAGGAGTCAGAGGTCAGGGGTCAGGGGTCAGGGGTCAGGGGGTCAGGGATCACGGTCATATTTCAGTGTCAGGGGCCAGAGGTCAGGTGTCAGGGGCTGGAAGTCAGAGGTCAGGGGTCAGGGGTCAGAGGTCACGGTTCAGATGTCAGAGGTCAGGGGTCAGAGGTCAGAGGTCAGGGGTCAGAGATCAGGGTCAGGGGTCAGAGATCAGGGTCAGTGGTCAGGGTATGGGGTCAGAGGTCAGAGGTCAGGGGTCAGGGTCAGGAGTCAGGGGTTAGAGGTCAGGGTCATGGGTCAGTGTCAAGGTTCAGGGCTAGGGTCAGGAGTCAGGGGTCAGAGGTCAGGGGTCAGAGGTCAGGTGTCAGAGCTCACGGTCAGGGGTAAGGGGTAAGGGGACAGGGTCAGAGGTCAGGGGTCAGGGTCAGGGGTCAGGGTTCAGGGTGATGTTCAGTGGTTAGGAGTCATGGTAAGGGTCAGGGTGATGTTCAGGGGTTAGGGGTCATGGTCAGAGTCAGGGTGAGGGGTCAGCGGTCAGGGGTCAGAGGTCAGGGTTCAGAGGTCAAGGGTCAGGGGGTCAGGGATTAGTCTCATAGGTCAGGGTCAGGGGCCAGAGGTCAGGTGTCAGGGGTCGGAGGTCAGAGGTCAGGGGTCAGGGGTCAGAGATCACGGTTCAGATGTCAGAGTTCAGGGGTCAGAGGTCAGAGGTCAGGGTCAGGGGTCAGAGCTTAGCGTCAGATGTCAGGGTTTAGGGGTCAGAGGTCAGGGGTCTGAGGTCATTGGTCAGAGGTCAAGTGTCAGGGATCATGAATCAGAGGTCGGGGTCAGGGTTCAGAGGTCAGAGTCAGGTGTCAGGGTTCAGAGGTCAGGGTCAGAGGTCAGAGGTCAGGGGTCAGAGTTCATAGGTCAGGGGTAATAAGTCAGGGAGTAGGGGTCAGGGTCAGGGTTCAGGGCTTGGGGGTCATGGGTAAGGGGTCAGCGTCAGGGGTCAGCGGTCATGGGTCAGGGGTTAGTGTCAAGGGTCAGGGTCAGGGTCAGGGTTCAGTGGCCAGAGGTCAGGGTCAGGGGTCAGAGGTCAGGGTTCAGAGCTCACGGTCAGAGGTCAGGGGTCAGGCGTCAGGTTCAGGGGACAGGGTCAGATGTCAGGGGTCAGGGGTCATTGGTCAGAGGTCAGGGTAAGGGTTCAGAGGTCAGAAGTCAGGGGTCAGGGGTCATGGGAAAGCGGTCAGGGTCAGGGGTCAGGGGTCAGTGGTCAGAGTCAATGGTCAGAGGTCAGGGGTCAGGTGTCAGGGGCCAGAGGTTAGGGGTCAGGGTTCAGAGGTCAGGGTTCAGAGGTCAGGTGTCAGAGGCCAGACATCAGGGGTCAGATTCAAGGGTCAGAGGTCAGGGGTCAGGGGTCATGGGTCATTGGTCAGACGTCAGGAGTCTGGTGTCAGGGGTCAGAGGTCAGGGTAAGGGTTCCGAGGTCAGAGGTCAGGGTAAGGGTTCAGAGGTCAGAGGTCAGGGGTCAGGTGTCGGGGGTCATGGGTAAGGGGTCAGAGGTCAGGGTTCAGAGGTCAGGGGTAAGGATTAGAGTTCAGAGGTCAGGGGTCAGAGGTCAGGTGTCAGGGGTCAGAGGTCAGGGGTAAGGGTCAGGGTCAGGGGTGAGGGGTTGGGGTCATGGGTGAGGGGTCAGGGTAAGGGGTAAGAGGTCAGGGTTAAGGGTCAGGGTCAGGGGTCAGGGGTTGGGGTCATGGGTAAGGGGTCAGGGTAAGGGGTCAGGGGTCAGGGTGATGTTCAGGGCTTAGGGGTCAGGGTCGGGGTCAGGGTGAGGGGTCAGGTGTCAGAGGTCAGGGTAAGGGTTCAGAGGTCAGAGGTCATGGGTCAGGGGTCGGGGGTCATAGGTAAGGGGTCAGGGTCAGGGTTCAGTGGTCAGGGTCGGAGTCAAGGGTCAGAAGTCAGGGGTCAGGTTTAAGGGGTCAGGGGTCAGATGTCTGGGTTCAGATGTCAGAGGTCAGGGGTCAGAGGTCAGAGGTCAGGGTCAGGGGTCATGGGTCAGGTTCAGATGTCAGGGTTTAGGGGTCAGAGGTCAGGGGTCTGAGGTCAGGGGTCAGAGGTCAAGTGTCAGGGATCATGAATCAGAGGTCGGGGTCAGGGTTCAGAGGTCAGAGGTCAGGTGTCAGGGCTCAGAGGTCAGGGTCAGAAGTCAGAGGTCAGGGGTCAGAGTTCATACGTCAGGGGTCATAGGTCAGGGAGTAAGGGTCAGGGTCAGGGTTCAGGGCTTGGGGGTCATGGGTAAGGCGTCAGGGTCTGGGGTCAGAGGTCAGGGGTCACGGGTAAGGGGTAAGGGGTCAGAGGCAAGGGTCAGAGGTCAGGGGTCAAGGGTCAAGGGTCAAGGGTCATGGGTCAGGGGTCAGAGTCAAGGGTCAAGGTCAGGAGTCAGTGGTCAGATGTCAGGTTCAGGGGTCAGAGGTCACTGGTAAGAGCTCACGGTCAGAGATCGGAGTCAGGGGTCAGGGTCAGAGGTCAGGGGTCAGGCGTCAGGTTCAGGGGACAGGGTCAGCTATCAGGGGTCAGGGGTCAGGGTCAGGGGTCAGGGATCAGTGTTCAGGGTGATGTTCAGGGGTTAGGGGTCAGGGTCGGGGTCAGGGTGAGGGGTAAGGGGTCAGGGGTCAGAGGTCAGGGTAAGGGTTCAAAGTTCAGGGGTCGGGGTCGGGGGTCATGGGTAAGCAGTCAGGGTCAGGGATCAGGTGTCAGGGCTCAGAGTCAAGGGTCAGAGGTCAGAGGTCAGGGTGAGGGTCAGGGGTCAGGGGGTCAGAGGTCAGGGTACAGAGCTCAGGTGTCAGGGGTCATGGGTCAGGGGTCAGAGGTCAGGGGTCAGGTCCAGGGGTCAGAGGTCGGGGTCGGGGTCATGGTCACGGGTCAGAGGTCAGGGTTCAGAGGTCATTGGTCAGGGGTTTGGGGTCAGGGGTCAGAGGTCATAGGTCATAGGTAAGGGGTCATGGGTCAAAGGTCAGGGTACAGAGGTCAGAGGTCAGGGTCAGGGTTCAGAGGTAAGGTGTCGGGGGAAGAGGTCAGGGTCAGGGGTCAGGGGTCAGAAGTCAGAGTCAGAGGTAAGACATCAGGGGTCAGAGGTCAAGTGTTAAGGGATCATGAATCAGAGGTCGGGGTCAGGGTTCAGAGGTCAGAGGTCAGGTGTCAGGGGTCAGAGGTCAGGGTCAGAGGTCAGAGTTCAGGGGTCAGAGTTCATAGGTCAGGGGTCATAGATCAGGGAGTAAGGGTCAGGGTCAGGGGTCAGGGATTGGGGTTCATGGGTAAGGGGTCAGGGTCAGGGGTCAGAGGTCAGAGGTCATGGGTCAGGGGTCAGAGTAAAGGGTCAGAGGTCAGGGGTCGGGGTCATGGTTCAGAGGTCAGTGTCAAGGGTCAGGGTCAGGGTCAGGAGTCAGTGGTCAGAGGTCAGGGTCAGGGGTCAGAGGTCAGGGTTCAGAGCTCACGGTCAGAGGTCAGGGGTCAGGGGTAAAGGTCAGGGGACAGGGTCAGATGTCAGGGGTCATGGGTCAGAGGTCAGGGTAAGGGTTCAGTGTTCAGGGGTCAGAGTTCAGGTGTCAGGGTCCAGACGTCAGGGGTCATATTCAAGAGTCAGAGGTTAGGGGTCAGTGGTCAGTGGCCAGAGTTTAGGGGTCAGGTTTCAGAGGTCAGGGGTCGGAGGTCATGGGTCAGGGGTCATAGGTCAGGGAGTAAGGGTCAGGGTCAGGGGTCAGGGCTTGGAGGTCATGGGTAAGGGGTCAGGGTCAGGGGTCAGAGGTCAGGGGTCATGGGTCAAGGGTCAGGGGTCAGAATCAAGGGTCAGAGGTCGGGGGCAATGGTCATGGGTCAGGGGTCAGTGTCAAGGGTCAGGGTAAGGAGTCAGTGGTCAGTGGTCAGGGTCAGAGGTCAGAGGTCAGGGGTCAGAGCTCACAGTCAGAGGTCAGGTGTCAGGGGTCAGGGTCAGAGGTCAGGGTTAGATGTCAGGGAGTAAGTGTCAGGGTCAGGGGTCAGTGCTTGGGGGTCATGGGTAAGGGGTCAGAGGTCAGGGGTCATGGTTCAGGGGTCAAGGTCCAGAGTCAAGTGTCAGAGGTCAGGGCGTAAGGGTCAGGGTCAGGGGTCAGGGTCAGGAGTCAGTGGTCAGAGGTCAGGGTCAGGGGTCAGAGGTCAGGAGTCAGAGCACACGGTCAGAGGTCAGGGGTCAGGGTCAGAGGTCAGGGTCAAGGGTCACGTGTAGAGGTCAGGGTTCAGGGGTCAGGGTGATGTTCAGGGGTTAGGGGTCAGGGTCGGGGTCAGAGTGAGGGGTCAGGGGTCAGGGCTCAGAGGTCAGGGTAAGGGTTCAAATGTCAGGGGTTCGGGTCAGGGATCATGGGTAAGCGGTCAGGGTCAGGAGTAATGGGTCAGAGTCAAGGGTCAGAGGTCAGGGGTCATGGGTCAGGGGGTGAGAGCTCAGGGTCAGGGGCCAGAGGTCAGGTGTCAGGGGTCGGAGGTCGGGGGATATGGGTCAGGGGTCAGGGTTAGAGGTCAGAGGTCAGGAGTCAGAGGTCAGGGGTCAGGGGTCAGGGGTCAGGGGGTCAGGGATCACGGTCATATTTCAGTGTCAGGGGCCAGAGGTCAGGTGTCAGGGGCTGGAAGTCAGAGGTCAGGGGTCAGGGGTCAGAGGTCACGGTTCAGATGTCAGAGGTCAGGGGTCAGAGGTCAGAGGTCAGGGGTCAGAGATCAGGGTCAGGGGTCAGAGATCAGGGTCAGTGGTCAGGGTATGGGGTCAGAGGTCAGAGGTCAGGGGTCAGGGTCAGGAGTCAGGGGTTAGAGGTCAGGGTCATGGGTCAGTGTCAAGGTTCAGGGCTAGGGTCAGGAGTCAGGGGTCAGAGGTCAGGGGTCAGAGGTCAGGTGTCAGAGCTCACGGTCAGGGGTAAGGGGTAAGGGGACAGGGTCAGAGGTCAGGGGTCAGGGTCAGGGGTCAGGGTTCAGGGTGATGTTCAGTGGTTAGGAGTCATGGTAAGGGTCAGGGTGATGTTCAGGGGTTAGGGGTCATGGTCAGAGTCAGGGTGAGGGGTCAGCGGTCAGGGGTCAGAGGTCAGGGTTCAGAGGTCAAGGGTCAGGGGGTCAGGGATTAGTCTCATAGGTCAGGGTCAGGGGCCAGAGGTCAGGTGTCAGGGGTCGGAGGTCAGAGGTCAGGGGTCAGGGGTCAGAGATCACGGTTCAGATGTCAGAGTTCAGGGGTCAGAGGTCAGAGGTCAGGGTCAGGGGTCAGAGCTTAGCGTCAGATGTCAGGGTTTAGGGGTCAGAGGTCAGGGGTCTGAGGTCATTGGTCAGAGGTCAAGTGTCAGGGATCATGAATCAGAGGTCGGGGTCAGGGTTCAGAGGTCAGAGTCAGGTGTCAGGGTTCAGAGGTCAGGGTCAGAGGTCAGAGGTCAGGGGTCAGAGTTCATAGGTCAGGGGTAATAAGTCAGGGAGTAGGGGTCAGGGTCAGGGTTCAGGGCTTGGGGGTCATGGGTAAGGGGTCAGCGTCAGGGGTCAGCGGTCATGGGTCAGGGGTTAGTGTCAAGGGTCAGGGTCAGGGTCAGGGTTCAGTGGCCAGAGGTCAGGGTCAGGGGTCAGAGGTCAGGGTTCAGAGCTCACGGTCAGAGGTCAGGGGTCAGGCGTCAGGTTCAGGGGACAGGGTCAGATGTCAGGGGTCAGGGGTCAGGGGTCATTGGTCAGAGGTCAGGGTAAGGGTTCAGAGGTCAGAAGTCAGGGGTCAGGGGTCATGGGAAAGCGGTCAGGGTCAGGGGTCAGGGGTCAGTGGTCAGAGTCAATGGTCAGAGGTCAGGGGTCAGGTGTCAGGGGCCAGAGGTTAGGGGTCAGGGTTCAGAGGTCAGGGTTCAGAGGTCAGGTGTCAGAGGCCAGACATCAGGGGTCAGATTCAAGGGTCAGAGGTCAGGGGTCAGGGGTCATGGGTCATTGGTCAGACGTCAGGAGTCTGGTGTCAGGGGTCAGAGGTCAGGGTAAGGGTTCCGAGGTCAGAGGTCAGGGTAAGGGTTCAGAGGTCAGAGGTCAGGGGTCAGGTGTCGGGGGTCATGGGTAAGGGGTCAGAGGTCAGGGTTCAGAGGTCAGGGGTAAGGATTAGAGTTCAGAGGTCAGGGGTCAGAGGTCAGGTGTCAGGGGTCAGAGGTCAGGGGTAAGGGTCAGGGTCAGGGGTGAGGGGTTGGGGTCATGGGTGAGGGGTCAGGGTAAGGGGTAAGAGGTCAGGGTTAAGGGTCAGGGTCAGGGGTCAGGGGTTGGGGTCATGGGTAAGGGGTCAGGGTAAGGGGTCAGGGGTCAGGGTGATGTTCAGGGCTTAGGGGTCAGGGTCGGGGTCAGGGTGAGGGGTCAGGTGTCAGAGGTCAGGGTAAGGGTTCAGAGGTCAGAGGTCATGGGTCAGGGGTCGGGGGTCATAGGTAAGGGGTCAGGGTCAGGGTTCAGTGGTCAGGGTCGGAGTCAAGGGTCAGAAGTCAGGGGTCAGGTTTAAGGGGTCAGGGGTCAGATGTCTGGGTTCAGATGTCAGAGGTCAGGGGTCAGAGGTCAGAGGTCAGGGTCAGGGGTCATGGGTCAGGTTCAGATGTCAGGGTTTAGGGGTCAGAGGTCAGGGGTCTGAGGTCAGGGGTCAGAGGTCAAGTGTCAGGGATCATGAATCAGAGGTCGGGGTCAGGGTTCAGAGGTCAGAGGTCAGGTGTCAGGGCTCAGAGGTCAGGGTCAGAAGTCAGAGGTCAGGGGTCAGAGTTCATACGTCAGGGGTCATAGGTCAGGGAGTAAGGGTCAGGGTCAGGGTTCAGGGCTTGGGGGTCATGGGTAAGGCGTCAGGGTCTGGGGTCAGAGGTCAGGGGTCACGGGTAAGGGGTAAGGGGTCAGAGGCAAGGGTCAGAGGTCAGGGGTCAAGGGTCAAGGGTCAAGGGTCAAGGGTCAGGGGTCAGAGTCAAGGGTCAAGGTCAGGAGTCAGTGGTCAGATGTCAGGGTCAGGGGTCAGAGGTCACTGGTAAGAGCTCACGGTCAGAGATCGGAGTCAGGGGTCAGGGTCAGAGGTCAGGGGTCAGGCGTCAGGTTCAGGGGACAGGGTCAGCTATCAGGGGTCAGGGGTCAGGGTCAGGGGTCAGGGATCAGTGTTCAGGGTGATGTTCAGGGGTTAGGGGTCAGGGTCGGGGTCAGGGTGAGGGGTCAGGGGTCATGGGTCAGAGGTCAGGGTAAGGGTTCAGTGGTCAGAAGTCAGGGGTCATGGGTAAGCGGTCAGGGTCAGGGGTCAGGGGTCAGTGGTCAGGGGCCAGAGGTTAGAGGTCAGGGTTCAGAGGTCAGGGGTCAGAGGTCAGGTGTCAGGGGCCAGACATCAGGGGTCAGATACAAGGGTCAGAGGTCAGGGGTCAGGGGTCAGGGGCGAGAGGTTAGGTGTCAGGTTTCAGAGGTCACGGGTCGGAGGCCAGGGGTCAGGGGTCAGGGGTCATGGGTCATTGGTCAGAGGTCAGGTGTCTGGTGTCGGGGTTCAGAGGTCAGGATAAGGGTTCTGAGGTCAGAGTTCAGGGTAAGGGTTCAGAGGTCAGAGTTCAGGGGTCAGGGGTCGGGGGTCATGGGTAAGGGGTCAGGGGTCATGGGTCAGGGGTCAGAGGTCACGATTCAGAGGTCAGGGGTGAGGATTAGAGTTCAGAGGTCAGGGGTCAGGGGTCATGGGTCAGGGGTCAGGGGTCACGATTCAGAGGTCAGGGGTGAGGATTAGAGTTCAGAGGTCAGGGGTCAGGGGTCAGGTGTGAGGGTCAGAGGTCAGGGGTAAGGGTCAGGGTCAGGGGTCGGGGTTGGGGGTCATGGGTAAGGGGTCAGGGTAAGGGGTCAGGGGTCAGGGTGATGTTCAGGGGTTAGGGGTCAGGGTCGGGGTCAGGGTGAGGGGTCAGGTGTCAGAGGTCAGGGTAAGGGTTCAGATGTCTGAGTTCATGGGTCAGGGGTCGGGGTCATGGGTAAGGGGTCAGGGTCAGGGTTCAGGGGTCAGGGTCAGAGTCAAGTGTCAGAGGTCAGGGGTAAGGGTTAAGGGGTCAGAGGTCAAGTGTCAGGGATCAGAGGTCAAGTGTCAGGGATCATGAATCAGATGTCGGGGTCAGGGTTCAGAGGTCAGAGGTCAGGTGTCAGGGCTCAGAGGTCAGGGTCAGAAGTCAGAGTTCAGGGGTCAGAGTTCATAGGTCGGGGGTCATAGGTCAGGGAGTAAGGGTCAGGGTCAGGGGTCAGGGCTTGGGGGTTATGGGTAAGGGGTCAGAGGTCAGGGGTCAGAGGTCAGGTGTCATGGATAAGGGGTCAGTGGTCAGAGTCAAGGGTCGGAGGTCAGGGGTCAGGGGTCAGGGGTGAAGGGTCATGGGTCATGGGTCAGGGGTCAGAGTCAAGGGTCAGGGTCAGGAGTCAGTGGTCAGAGGTCAGGGTCAGGGGTCAGAGGGCACGGGTCAGAGGTCACGGTCAGGGGTCAGGGTCAGAGGTCAAGGTCAGGGGTCAGGTGTAGGGGTCAGGGGTCAGGGTGATGTTCAGGGATTAGGGGTTATGGTCGGGGTCAGGGTGAGAGGTCAGGGGTCAGGGGTCAGGGGTCAGATTCAAGGGTCAGAGGTCAGAGGTCAGGGTTCAGAGGTCAGGTGTCATGGGTCATGGGTCATGGGTCAGAGGTCAGGGGTCAGGGACAGGTTTCAGAAGTCAGGGGTCGGGGGTCAAGGGTCACGGTCAGGGGTCAGGGTTAGAGGTCCAAGGTCAGGGGTCATGGGTCAGGTGTCAGGGGTCAGAGGTCATAGGTCATATGTCAGGGGTCATGGGTCATAGGTCAGGGTCAGGGTTCAGAGGTCAGGTGTCGTGAATCGGTGGTCAGAGGTCAGGGGTCAGGGGTCATGGGTCGGGGGTCAGAGGTCAGGGGTCAGAGCCAGGGTTCAGAGTTCGGAGGTCTAGGGATATGTGTCAGGGTTCAGGGTTAGAGGTCAGAGGTCAGGGGTCAGAGGTCATAGGTCATAGGTCATAGGTCGGGGTCATGGGTCATAGGTCATGGTTCAGAGGTCAGGTGTAAGGGGTCAGAATTCAGAGGTCAGGGTCAGATCTGATCTCAGGTTTAGAGGTCAGAGGTCAAGGGTCAGGGGTCAGAGGTCAAGTGTCAGGGTTCAGAGGTCAGGGTCAGGGGTCATTGTTCAGGGGTCTGAGGTTAGGGGTCAGGGTTCAGAGATCAGGGATCAAAGGTCAGGTGTCAGGGTTCGGAGGTCAGGGGTCAGGAGTCATGGGTCATGGGTCAGAGGTCAGGGGTCAGAGGTCAGGGGTCGCGGTCAGAGGTGATATTTCAGGGGGCATGGGTCAGAGGTCAGGGGTCAGGGTGTAAGTGTCAGGGTCAGGGGTCAGGGGGTGGGGGTCATGGGTAAGGGGTCAGGGTGATATTCAGGGGTTAGGTGTCAGGGTCGGGGTCAGGGTGAGGGCTCAAGGGTCAGAGGTCAGGGTAAGGGTTCAGAGGTCAGAGGTCATGGGTCAGGGGTCGGGGTCATGAGTAAGGGGTCAGGGTCAGGGGTCAGGGGTCAGGGTCAAGAGTCAAGGGTCAGAGGTCAGGGGTCAGGGGCCATTGGTCATGGTTCAGAGGTCAGGGGTCGGGGTCAGGCTTCAGGCGGTCAGGGGTCAGAGGTCTGGGTTCAGATGTCAGAGGTCAGAGGTCAGAGTTAAGGGTCTGATGTCAGGGTTTAGGGGTCAGAGGTCAGGGGTCTGAGGTCAGGGGTCGGGGTCAGAGGTGATATTTCAGGGGGCATGGGTCAGAGGTCATGGGTCAGGGTGTAAGTGTCAGGGTCAGGGGTCAGGGGGTGGGGGTCATGGGTAAGGGGCCACGGTCAGGGGTAAGGGGTGAGGGTGATGTGCAGGGGTTAGGGGTCAGGGTCGGGGTCAGGGTGAGGGGTCAGGGCTCAGAGGTCAGGGTACGGGTTCAGAGGTCAGAGGTCAGGGGTCAGGGTTCGGGGGTCATGGGTAAGGGGTCGGGGTCGGGGGTCATGGGTAAATGGGTCAGGGTCAGGGGTCAGGGGGTCAGAGGTCAAGGTTCAGAGCTCAGGTGTCAGGGGTCAGGGGTCATGGGTCGGGGTCAGAGGTCAAGGGTCACGGCCAGGGGTCAGAGATCAGGGGTCGGGGTCATGGGTCAGGGGTCAGAGGTCAGGGTTCAGAGGTCATAGGTCAGGGGTTAGGGGTCAGGGTTCAGAGGTCATAGGTCAGGGATCATGGGTCAAAGGTCAGGGTTCAGAGGTCAGGGTCAGGGTTCAGCGGTCAGGTGTCAGGGGTCAGAGGTCAGGGTAAGGGGTCAGAAGTCAGAAGTCAGAGGTCAGAGGTCAGGGGTCAGAAGTCAAGTGTCAGGGATCATGAATAAGAGGTCGGGGTCAGGATTAGAGGTCAGAGGTCAGGGGTCAGAGGTCAGGTGTCAGGGGTCAGAGGTCAGGGGTAAGGTTCAGGTTTCAGGGGTCTGGGGTTGAGGGTAAGGGGTCAGGGTGATATTCAGGGGTTAGGGGTCAGGGTCGGGGTCAGGGTGAGGGCTCAAGGGTAGGAGGTCAGGGTAAGGGTTCAGAGGTCAGAGGTCATTGGTCAGGGGTCGGGGTCATGAGTAAGGGGTCAGGGGTCAGGGGTAAGGGTCAAGAGTCAAGGGTCAGAGGTCAGGGGTCACTGGTCAGGGTTCAGAGGTCAGGGGTCGGGGTCAGGCTTCAGGCGGTCAGGGGTCAGAGGTCTGGGTTCAGATGTCAGAGGTCAGATGTCAGAGGTCAGAGGTAAGGGTCTGATGTCAGGGTTTAGGGGTCAGAGGTCAGGGGTCTGAGGTCAGGGGTCAGAGGTCAAGTGTCAGGGATCATGAATCAGAGGTCGGGGACAGGGTTCAGAGGTCAGAGGTAAGGTGTCAGAGGTCAGAGGTCAGGGTCAGAGGTCAAGGAGTAAGGGTCAGGGTCAGGGGTCAGGGCTTGGGGGTCATGGGTAAGGGGTCAAGGTCAGGGGTCAGAGGTAAGGTGTCATGGGTCAGGGTCAGAGGTCAGGGGTCAGGGGTCAGAATCAAGGGTCAGAGGTCAGGGGTCAAGGGTCATGGGTCAGGGGTCAGTGTCAAGGGTCAGGGTCAGGAGTCAGTGGTGAGAGGTCAGGGTCAGGGGTCAGAGGTCAGTGGTCAGGGGTCAGGGGTCAGTGTCAGAGGTCAGTGTCAAGGGTCAGGTGTAGGGGTCAGGGGTCCGGGTGATGTTCAGGGCTTAGGGGTCAGGTTCGGGGTCAGGGTGAGGGGTAAGGGGTCAGGGGTCAGAGGTCAGGGTAAGGGTTCAAAAGTCAGGGGTCGGGGTCGGGGGTCATGGGTAAGCAGTCAGGGTCAGGGATCAGGTGTCAGGGCTCAGAGTCAAGGGTCAGAGGTCAGAGGTCAGGGGTGAGGGTCAGGGGTCAGGGGGTCAGAGGTCAGGGTTCAGAGCTCAGGTGTCAGGGGTCATGGGTCAGGGGTCAGAGGTCAGGGGTCAGGTCCAGGTGTCAGAGATCGGGGTCGGGGTCATGGTCACGGGTCAGAGGTCAGGGTTCAGAGGTCAGAGTTCAGGGGTCAGAGTTCATAGATCAGGGGTCATAGATCAGGGAGTAAGGGTCAGGGTCAGGGGTCAGGGCTTGGGGTTCATGGGTAAGGGGTCAGGGTCAGGGGTCAGAGGTCAGAGGTCATGTGTCAGGGGTCAGAGTCAAGGGTCAGAGGTCAGGGGTCGGGGTCATGCTTCAGAGGTCAGTGTCAAGGGTCAGGGTCAGGGTCAGGAGTCAGTGGTCAGAGGTCAGGGTCAGGGGTCAGAGGTCAGGGTTCAGAGCTCACAGTCAGAGGTCAGGGGTCAGGGGTAAAGGTCAGGGGACAGGGTCAGATGTCAGAGGTCATGGGTCAGAGGTCAGGGTAAGGGTTCAGTGTTCAGGGGTCAGAGTTCAGGTGTCAGGGTCCAGACGTCAGGGGTCATATTCAAGAGTCAGAGGTTAGGGGTCAGTGGTCAGTGGCCAGAGTTTAGGGGTCAGGTTTCAGAGGTCAGGGGTCGGAGGTCATGGGTCAGGGGTCATAGGTCAGGGAGTAAGGGTCAGGGTCAGGGGTCAGGGCTTGGAGGTCATGGGTAAGGGGTCAGGGTCAGGGGTCAGAGGTCAGGGGTCATGGGTCAAGGGTCAGGGGTCAGAATCAAGGGTCAGAGGTCAGGGGGCAATGGTCATGGGTCAGGGGTCAGTGTCAAGGGTCAGGGTAAGGAGTCAGTGGTCAGTGGTCAGGGTCAGAGGTCAGAGGTCAGGGGTCAGAGCTCACAGTCAGAGGTCAGGGGTCAAGGGTCAGGGTCAGAGGTCAGGGTTAGATGTCAGGGAGTAAGTGTCAGGGTCAGGGGTCAGTGCTTGGGGGTCATGGGTAAGGGGTCAGAGGTCAGGGGTCAGAGGTCAGGGGTCATGGTTCAGGGGTCAAGGTCCAGAGTCAAGTGTCAGAGGTCAGGGCGTAAGGGTCAGGGTCAGGGGTCAGGGTCAGGAGTCAGTGGTCAGAGGTCAGGGTCAGCGGTCAGAGGTCAGGAGTCAGAGCACACGGTCAGAGGTCAGGGGTCAGGGTCAGAGGTCAGGGTCAAGGGTCACGTGTAGAGGTCAGGGTTCAGGGGTCAGGGTGATGTTCAGGGGTTAGGGGTCAGGGTCGGGGTCAGAGTGAGGGGTCAGGGGTCAGGGCTCAGAGGTCAGGGTAAGGGTTCAGTGGTCAGAAGTCAGGGGTCATGGGTAAGCGGTCAGGGTCAGGGGTCAGGGGTCAGTGGTCAGAGTCAATGGTCAGAGGTCAGGGGTCAGGGGTCAGGGGCCAGAGGTTAGAGGTCAGGGTTCAGAGGTCAGGGGTCAGAGGTCAGGTGTCAGGGGCCAGACATCAGGGGTCAGATACAAGGGTCAGAGGTCAGGGGTCAGGGGTCAGGGGCGAGAGGTTAGGTGTCAGGTTTCAGAGGTCACGGGTCGGAGGCCAGGGGTCAGGGGTCAGGGGTCATGGGTCATTGGTCAGAGGTCAGGTGTCTGGTGTCGGGGTTCAGAGGTCAGGATAAGGGTTCTGAGGTCAGAGTTCAGGGTAAGGGTTCAGAGGTCAGAGTTCAGGGGTCAGGGGTCGGGGGTCATGGGTAAGGGGTCAGGGGTCATGGGTCAGGGGTCAGAGGTCACGATTCAGAGGTCAGGGGTGAGGATTAGAGTTCAGAGGTCAGGGGTCAGGGGTCATGGGTCAGGGGTCAGAGGTCACGATTCAGAGGTCAGGGGTGAGGATTAGAGTTCAGAGGTCAGGGGTCAGGGGTCAGGTGTGAGGGTCAGAGGTCAGGGGTAAGGGTCAGGGTCAGGGGTCGGGGTTGGGGGTCATGGGTAAGGGGTCAGGGTAAGGGGTCAGGGGTCAGGGTGATGTTCAGGGGTTAGGGGTCAGGGTCGGGGTCAGGGTGAGTGGTCAGGTGTCAGAGGTCAGGGTAAGGGTTCAGATGTCTGAGTTCATGGGTCAGGGGTCGGGGTCATGGGTAAGGGGTCAGGGTCAGGGTTCAGGGGTCAGGGTCAGAGTCAAGTGTCAGAGGTCAGGGGTAAGGGTTAAGGGGTCAGAGGTCAGGGGTCAGGGGTCAGATGTCTGGGTTCAGCTGTCAGATGTCAGGGGTCAGAGGTCAGAGGTCATGGTCAGGGGTCATGGGTCAGGGTCAGATGTCAGGGTTTAGGGGTCAGAGGTCAAGTGTCAGGGATCAGAGGTCAAGTGTCAGGGATCATGAATCAGATGTCGGGGTCAGGGTTCAGAGGTCAGAGGTCAGGTGTCAGGGCTCAGAGGTCAGGGTCAGAAGTCAGAGTTCAGGGGTCAGAGTTCATACGTCAGGGGTCATAGGTCAGGGAGTAAGGGTCAGGGTCAGGGGTCAGGGCTTGGGGGTTATGGGTAAGGGGTCAGAGGTCAGGGGTCAGAGGTCAGGTGTCATGGATAAGGGGTCAGTGGTCAGAGTCAAGGGTCGGAGGTCAGGGGTCAGGGGTGAAGGGTCATGGGTCATGGGTCAGGGGTCAGAGTCAAGGGTCAGGGTCAGGAGTCAGTGGTCAGAGGTCAGGGTCAGGGGTCAGAGGGCACGGGTCAGAGGTCACGGTCAGGGGTCAGGGTCAGAGGTCAAGGTCAGGGGTCAGGTGTAGGGGTCAGGGGTCAGGGTGATGTTCAGGGATTAGGGGTTATGGTCGGGGTCAGGGTGAGAGGTCAGGGGTCAGGGGTCAGGGGTCAGATTCAAGGGTCAGAGGTCAGAGGTCAGGGTTCAGAGGTCAGGTGTCAGGGGTCATGGGTCATGGGTCAGAGGTCAGGGGTCAGGGACAGGTTTCAGAAGTCAGGGGTCGGGGGTCAAGGGTCACGGTCAGGGGTCAGGGTTAGAGGTCCAAGGTCAGGGGTCAGGTGTCAGGGGTCAGAGGTCATAGGTCATATGTCAGGGGTCATGGGTCATAGGTCAGGGTCAGGGTTCAGAGGTCAGGTGTCGTGAATCGGTGGTCAGAGGTCAGGGGTCAGGGGTCATGGGTCGGGGGTCAGAGGTCAGGGGTCAGAGCCAGGGTTCAGAGTTCGGAGGTCTAGGGATATGTGTCAGGGTTCAGGGTTAGAGGTCAGAGGTCAGGGGTCAGAGGTCATAGGTCATAGGTCGGGGTCATGGGTCATAGGTCATGGTTCAGAGGTCAGGTGTAAGGGGTCAGAATTCAGAGGTCAGGGTCAGATCTGATCTCAGGTTTAGAGGTCAGAGGTCAAGGGTCAGGGGTCAGAGGTCAAGTGTCAGGGTTCAGAGGTCAGGGTCAGGGGTCATTGTTCAGGGGTCTGAGGTTAGGGGTCAGGGTTCAGAGATCAGGGATCAAAGGTCAGGTGTCAGGGTTCGGAGGTCAGGGGTCAGGAGTCATGGGTCATGGGTCAGAGGTCAGGGGTCAGAGGTCAGGGGTCGCGGTCAGAGGTGATATTTCAGGGGGCATGGGTCAGAGGTCAGGGGTCAGGGTGTAAGTGTCAGGGTCAGGGGTCAGGGGGTGGGGGTCATGGGTAAGGGGTCAGGGTGATATTCAGGGGTTAGGTGTCAGGGTCGGGGTCAGGGTGAGGGCTCAAGGGTCAGAGGTCAGGGTAAGGGTTCAGAGGTCAGAGGTCATGGGTCAGGGGTCGGGGTCATGAGTAAGGGGTCAGGGTCAGGGGTCAGGGGTCAGGGTCAAGAGTCAAGGGTCAGAGGTCAGGGGTCAGGGGCCATTGGTCATGGTTCAGAGGTCAGGGGTCGGGGTCAGGCTTCAGGCGGTCAGGGGTCAGAGGTCTGGGTTCAGATGTCAGAGGTCAGAGGTCAGAGTTAAGGGTCTGATGTCAGGGTTTAGGGGTCAGAGGTCAGGGGTCTGAGGTCAGGGGTCGGGGTCAGAGGTGATATTTCAGGGGGCATGGGTCAGAGGTCATGGGTCAGGGTGTAAGTGTCAGGGTCAGGGGTCAGGGGGTGGGGGTCATGGGTAAGGGGCCACGGTCAGGGGTAAGGGGTGAGGGTGATGTGCAGGGGTTAGGGGTCAGGGTCGGGGTCAGGGTGAGGGGTCAGGGCTCAGAGGTCAGGGTACGGGTTCAGAGGTCAGAGGTCAGGGGTCAGGGTTCGGGGGTCATGGGTAAGGGGTCGGGGTCGGGGGTCATGGGTAAATGGGTCAGGGTCAGGGGTCAGGGGGTCAGAGGTCAAGGTTCAGAGCTCAGGTGTCAGGGGTCAGGGGTCATGGGTCGGGGTCAGAGGTCAAGGGTCACGGCCAGGGGTCAGAGATCAGGGGTCGGGGTCATGGGTCAGGGGTCAGAGGTCAGGGTTCAGAGGTCATAGGTCAGGGGTTAGGGGTCAGGGTTCAGAGGTCATAGGTCAGGGATCATGGGTCAAAGGTCAGGGTTCAGAGGTCAGGGTCAGGGTTCAGCGGTCAGGTGTCAGGGGTCAGAGGTCAGGGTAAGGGGTCAGAAGTCAGAAGTCAGAGGTCAGAGGTCAGGGGTCAGAAGTCAAGTGTCAGGGATCATGAATAAGAGGTCGGGGTCAGGATTAGAGGTCAGAGGTCAGGGGTCAGAGGTCAGGTGTCAGGGGTCAGAGGTCAGGGGTAAGGTTCAGGTTTCAGGGGTCTGGGGTTGAGGGTAAGGGGTCAGGGTGATATTCAGGGGTTAGGGGTCAGGGTCGGGGTCAGGGTGAGGGCTCAAGGGTAGGAGGTCAGGGTGAGGGCTCAAGGGTAGGAGGTCAGGGTAAGGGTTCAGAGGTCAGAGGTCATTGGTCAGGGGTCGGGGTCATGAGTAAGGGGTCAGGGGTCAGGGGTAAGGGTCAAGAGTCAAGGGTCAGAGGTCAGGGGTCACTGGTCAGGGTTCAGAGGTCAGGGGTCGGGGTCAGGCTTCAGGCGGTCAGGGGTCAGAGGTCTGGGTTCAGATGTCAGAGGTCAGATGTCAGAGGTCAGAGGTAAGGGTCTGATGTCAGGGTTTAGGGGTCAGAGGTCAGGGGTCTGAGGTCAGGGGTCAGAGGTCAAGTGTCAGGGATCATGAATCAGAGGTCGGGGACAGGGTTCAGAGGTCAGAGGTAAGGTGTCAGAGGTCAGAGGTCAGGGTCAGAGGTCAAGGAGTAATGGTCAGGGTCAGGGGTCAGGGCTTGGGGGTCATGGGTAAGGGGTCAAGGTCAGGGGTCAGAGGTAAGGTGTCATGGGTCAGGGTCAGAGGTCAGGGGTCATGGGTCAGGGGTCAGAATCAAGGGTCAGAGGTCAGGGGTCATGGGTCATGGGTCAGGGGTCAGTGTCAAGGGTCAGGGTCAGGAGTCAGTGGTCAGAGGTCAGGGTCAGGGGTCAGAGGTCAGTGGTCAGAGCTCATGGTCAGGGGTCAGGGGTCAGTGTCAGAGGTCAGTGTCAAGGGTCAGGTGTAGGGGTCAGGGGTCCGGGTGATGTTCAGGGCTTAGGGGTCAGGTTCGGGGTCAGGGTGAGGGGTAAGGGGTCAGGGGTCAGAGGTCAGGGTAAGGGTTCAAAGGTCAGGGGTCGGGGTCGGGGGTCATGGGTAAGCAGTCAGGGTCAGGGATCAGGTGTCAGGGCTCAGAGTCAAGGGTCAGAGGTCAGAGGTCAGGGGTGAGGGTCAGGGGTCAGGGGGTCAGAGGTCAGGGTTCAGAGCTCAGGTGTCAGGGGTCATGGGTCAGGGGTCAGAGGTCAGGGGTCAGGTCCAGGTGTCAGAGATCGGGGTCGGGGTCATGGTCACGGGTCAGAGGTCAGGGTTCAGAGGTCAGAGTTCAGGGGTCAGAGTTCATAGATCAGGGGTCATAGATCAGGGAGTAAGGGTCAGGGTCAGGGGTCAGGGCTTGGGGTTCATGGGTAAGGGGTCAGGGTCAGGGGTCAGAGGTCAGAGGTCATGTGTCAGGGGTCAGAGTCAAGGGTCAGAGGTCAGGGGTCGGGGTCATGCTTCAGAGGTCAGTGTCAAGGGTCAGGGTCAGGGTCAGGAGTCAGTGGTCAGAGGTCAGGGTCAGGGGTCAGAGGTCAGGGTTCAGAGCTCACGGTCAGGGGTCAGGGGTCAGGGGTAAAGGTCAGGGGACAGGGTCAGATGTCAGAGGTCATGGGTCAGAGGTCAGGGTAAGGGTTCAGTGTTCAGGGGTCAGAGTTCAGGTGTCAGGGTCCAGACGTCAGGGGTCATATTCAAGAGTCAGAGGTTAGGGGTCAGTGGTCAGTGGCCAGAGTTTAGGGGTCAGGTTTCAGAGGTCAGGGGTCGGAGGTCATGGGTCAGGGGTCGTAGGTCAGGGAGTAAGGGTCAGGGTCAGGGGTCAGGGCTTGGAGGTCATGGGTAAGGGGTCAGGGTCAGGGGTCAGAGGTCAGGGGTCATGGGTCAAGGGTCAGGGGTCAGAATCAAGGGTCAGAGGTCAGGGGGCAATGGTCATGGGTCAGGGGTCAGTGTCAAGGGTCAGGGTAAGGAGTCAGTGGTCAGTGGTCAGGGTCAGAGGTCAGAGGTCAGGGGTCAGAGCTCACAGTCAGAGGTCAGGGGTCAGGGGTCAGGGTCAGAGGTCAGGGTTAGATGTCAGGGAGTAAGTGTCAGGGTCAGGGGTCAGTGCTTGGGGGTCATGGGTAAGGGGTCAGAGGTCAGGGGTCAGAGGTCAGGGGTCATGGTTCAGGGGTCAAGGTCCAGAGTCAAGTGTCAGAGGTCAGGGCGTAAGGGTCAGGGTCAGGGGTCAGGGTCAGGAGTCAGTGGTCAGAGGTCAGGGTCAGGGGTCAGAGGTCAGGAGTCAGAGCACACGGTCAGAGGTCAGGGGTCAGGGTCAGAGGTCAGGGTCAAGGGTCACGTGTAGAGGTCAGGGTTCAGGGGTCAGGGTGATGTTCAGGGGTTAGGGGTCAGGGTCGGGGTCAGAGTGAGGGGTCAGGGGTCAGGGCTCAGAGGTCAGGGTAAGGGTTCAAATGTCAGGGGTTCGGGTCAGGGATCATGGGTAAGCGGTCAGGGTCAGGAGTAACGGGTCAGAGTCAAGGGTCAGAGGTCAGGGGTCATGGGTCAGGGGGTGAGAGCTCAGGGTCTGGGGCCAGAGGTCAGGTGTCAGGGGTCGGAGGTCGGGGGATATGGGTCAGGGGTCAGGGTTAGAGGTCAGAGGTCAGGGGTCAGAGGTCAGGGGTCAGGGGTCAGGGGTCAGGGGTCAGGGGGTCAGGGATCACGGTCATATTTCAGTGTCAGGGGCCAGAGGTCAGGTGTCAGGGGCTGGAAGTCAGAGGTCAGGGGTCAGGGGTCAGAGGTCACGGTTCAGATGTCAGAGGTCAGGGGTCAGAGGTCAGAGGTCAGGGTCAGGGGTCAGGGGTCAGGGGTAATGGTCAGGGGTCAGAGATCAGGGTCAGTGGTCAGGGTATGGGGTCAGAGGTCAGAGGTCAGGGGTCAGGGTCAGGAGTCAGGGGTTAGAGGTCAGGGTCATGGGTCAGTGTCAAGGTTCAGGGCTAGGGTCAGGAGTCAGGGGTCAGAGGTCAGGGGTCAGAGGTCAGGTGTCAGAGCTCACGGTCAGGGGTAAGGGGTAAGGGGACAGGGTCAGAGGTCAGGGGTCAGGGTCAGGGGTCAGGGTTCAGGGTGATGTTCAGTGGTTAGGAGTCATGGTAAGGGTCAGGGTGATGTTCAGGGGTTAGGGGTCATGGTCAGAGTCAGGGTGAGGGGTCAGCGGTCAGGGGTCAGAGGTCAGGGTTCAGAGGTCAAGGGTCAGGGGGTCAGGGATTAGTCTCATAGGTCAGGGTCAGGGGCCAGAGGTCAGGTGTCAGGGGTCGGAGGTCAGAGGTCAGGGGTCAGGGGTCAGAGATCACGGTTCAGATGTCAGAGTTCAGGGGTCAGAGGTCAGAGGTCAGGGTCAGGGGTCAGAGCTTAGCGTCAGATGTCAGGGTTTAGGGGTCAGAGGTCAGGGGTCTGAGGTCATTGGTCAGAGGTCAAGTGTCAGGGATCATGAATCAGAGGTCGGGGTCAGGGTTCAGAGGTCAGAGTCAGGTGTCAGGGTTCAGAGGTCAGGGTCAGAGGTCAGAGGTCAGGGGTCAGAGTTCATAGGTCAGGGGTAATAAGTCAGGGAGTAGGGGTCAGGGTCAGGGTTCAGGGCTTGGGGGTCATGGGTAAGGGGTCAGCGTCAGGGGTCAGCGGTCATGGGTCCGGGGTCAGAGTCAAGGGTCAGAGCTCAGGGGTCAGGGGTCATGGGTCAGGGGTTAGTGTCAAGGGTCAGGGTCGGGGTCAGGGGTCATGGGTCAGGGGTTAGTGTCAAGGGTCAGGGTCAGGGTCAGGAGTCAGTGGCCAGAGGTCAGGGTCAGGGGTCAGAGGTCAGGGTTCAGAGCTCACGGTCAGAGGTCAGGGGTCAGGCGTCAGGTTCAGGGGACAAGGTCAGATGTCAGGGGTCAGGGGTCATTGGTCAGAGGTCAGGGTAAGGGTTCAGAGGTCAGAAGTCAGGGGTCAGGGGTCATGGGAAAGCGGTCAGGGTCAGGGGTCAGGGGTCAGTGGTCAGAGTCAACGGTCAGAGGTCAGGGGTCAGGTATCAGGGGCCAGAGGTTAAGGGTCAGGGTTCAGAGGTCAGGTGTCAGAGGCCAGACATCAGGGGTCAGATTCAAGGGTCAGAGGTCAGGGGTCAGGGGTCATGGGTCATTGGTCAGACGTCAGGAGTCTGGTGTCAGGGGTCAGAGGTCAGGGTAAGGGTTCCGAGGTCAGAGGTCAGGGTAAGGGTTCAGAGGTCAGAGGTCAGGGGTCAGGGGTCAGAGGTCAAGTGTCAGGGTTAAGAGTTCAGAGTCAGGGGTCAGAGGTCAGGGATCATGGGTCACAGGCCGGGGTCGGGGTTCAGATGTCAGAGGACAGGGGTCAGGGTTTGGGGGTCATGGGTAAGCGGTCAGGGTGAGGGGTCAGGGGTCAGGGGTCAGGGGTCATGGTTCAGAGGTCAGGGTTCAGAGGTCAGAGGTCAGGGGGTCAGGAGTCAGGGTCATAGGTCAGGGTCGGGGTCAGGGGTCAGAGGTCAGGGGTCAGGGCCAGGGGTCAGAGTTCAGGGTTCGGGGGTCATGGGTCAGGGTCAGGGGTCAGGGTTAGAGGTCAGAGGTCGGGGGTCAGAAGTCAGAGGTCGGGGTCAGAGGTCATATGTCAGGTCATAGGTCGGGGGTAAGTGTCAGGGTGAGGGGTCAGGGGTTTGGGGTCATGGGTAAGGCGTCAGGGTCAGGGGTCAGACACACAGAATCACACACAGAATAACCAGGTTGAAAGAGACCCACCGGATCACCGAGTCCAACCGTTCCTACCAAACACTAAACCATATCCCTCAGCACCTCGTCCACCCATGCCTTAAACACTTCCAGGGAAGGTGACTCAACCACCTGCCTGGACAGCCTGTTCCAGGGTCAGGGTCAGGGTTCAGGGGTCAGGGTGATGTTCAGGGGTTAGGGGTCTGGGTCGGGGTCAGAGTTCAGGGTCAGAGGTCAGAAGTCATGGGTCAGGGGTCAGTGGTCAGAGGTCAGGTGTCAGCTGTCAGGGCTCATGTGTAAGCAGTCAGGGTCAGGGGTCAGAATCAAGGGTCAGAGTTCAGGGCTCAGGGGTCAGGGGCCAGAGGTTAGGGGTCAGGGTTCAGAGGTCAGGGGTCAGAGGTCAGGTGTCAGGAGTCGGAGGTCAGGGGTCAGGGGTCATGGGTCATGGGTCATGGGTCATGGGTCAGAGATCAGAGGTCAGGGGTCAGGGGTCGGGGGTCAGAGGTCAGGGGTCGGGGGTCAGAGTTCAGGGGTCAGGGGTCATGGGTCATAGGTCAGGGTTCAGAGGTTTGGGTAAGGGATCATGGGTCATAGGTCAGGGTTCAGAGGTCAGGGTAAGGGTTCATGGGTCATAGGTCAGGGTTTAGAGGTCAGGGTAAGGGTTCAGAGATCAGAGGTCAGGGTAAGGGTTCAGAGATCAGGGGTCAGGGGTCAGAGTCATAGGTCAGGGTCATGGGTCAGAGGTCAGGTGTCTGGGGTCGGAGGTCAGATGTCATATGTCGGGGTCATGGGTCAGGGGTCAGAGGTCAGGGATCAGGGCCGGGGTCAGAGGTTGAGGGTCGGGGGTCATGGGTCATAGGTAAGGGGGTAAGGGTCAGGGTGAGGGGTCAGGCGTTGGTGGTCATGGGTAAGGGGTCAGGGGTCAGGGTCAGAGGACAGGGGTCAGGGTGATGTTCAGGGGTTAGGGGTCAGGGTCGGGGTCAGGGTGAGGGGTCAGGGGTCAGAGGTCAGGGTAAGGGTTCAGAGGTCAGAGGTCAAGCTAAGGGTTCAGAGGTCAGAGATCAGGGGTCAGGGCTCGGGGGTCATGGGTAAGGGGTCAGTGTCAGGGGTCAGGGGTCAGAGGTCAGGGGTCACGGGTCAGAGGTCAGGGGTCAGAGGTCAGGGGTCAGGGGTCGGGGGTCAGGGTCCAGGGTCATGGGTCAGGGGCCAGAGGTCAGTTGTTCAGGGGTCAGAGGTCAGAGGCCAGGGGTCGGGGTCATGGGTCAGGAGTCACAGGTCAGGGTTCATATGTCAGAGGTCAGGGGTCAGAGTTCAGAGGTCAGGGTCAGGGGTCAGAGCTCAGGGTCAGAAGTCAGGGATCATGGGTCAGGGGGAGGGGTCAGAGGTCAAGTGTCAGGGATCATGAATCAGAGGTCGGGGTCAGGGTTCAGAGGTCAGAGGTCAGGTATCAGGGGTCAGAGGTCAGGGTCAACGTTCAGGGTCAGAGGTCAAGGGTCAGAGGTCATAGGTCAGGGAGTAAGGCTCAGGGTCAGGGGTCAGGGCTTGGGGGTCATGGGTAAGGGGTCAGGGTCAGGGGTCAGCAATGCCCTGATCTCTGACCCCGACCCCTGACCTCTGACCCTGAGCTCTGACCCCTGACCCTGACCTCTGACCTCTGAACCCTGACTTCTGACCTGTGACCCCTGACCTCTGACCCCTGAACCCCTGACCCCTGACCTCTGAACCCTGACCTCTGATCCCTGACTTATGACCCCTGACCTCTGAACCCTGACCCATGACACCTGACCCTTGACCTATGACCCATGACCCCTGACATATGACATCTGACCCCCGACCTCTGACTTCTGACCCCCGACCTCTGACCTCTAACCCTGACCCCTGACCCATGACCCCCGACCACTGACCTCTTACCCCTGGCCCTGACCCCGACCTCTGACCCCTGACCCATGACCCATGACCCCTAACCCCGACACCTATCCTCCGACCTCTGACCCGAACCTCTGACCCTGACCCCTGACCCCTGAACCCTGACCTCTGACCCCTGACCTCTGACCCTTGACTCTGACCCCTGACCCCTGACCCTGACCCCCTACCCATGACCCCCGAACCTTGACCCCTGGCCTCCGACCTCTGAACCCTTACCCTGAACTCAGACCTCTGAAACCGTACCCTAGACCTCTGACGCCTGACCCCTGACCCCTCACCCTGACCCCGACCCTGACCCCTAACCCCTGAACATCACCCTGACCCCTCACCCTGCCCCCTTACCCATGACCCCCAACCCCTGACCCCTGACCCTGACCCTTACCCCTGAACTCTGACCTCTGACCCTAAGCTCTGACATCAGAACTATGACCCATGAACACTGACCTATGACCTCTAACCCCGACCCCCGACGCCTGACACCTGACATCTGACCCATGACACCTGACCCCTGACCTCCAACCGCTGACACCTGACCTCTGACCCCTGACCCATGACCCCTGACACCTGACCTCTGACCCTTGAATCTGACCCCTGACACCTGACCTCTGATCTCTGAACCCTGACCTCCGACCTATGACACCTGACCTATGACCCCTGACCCCTGACCACTGACCCTTGACTCTGACCCCTGACCCTGACCTCTGACCACTGACACCTGACCTCTGAACTCTGAACCCTGTCCCCGACCTCTGATTCATGATCCCTGACACTTGACCTCTGACCCCTGATCTCTGACCCTGAGCTCTGACCCCTGACCCTGACCTCTGAACCCTGACACTTGACCTCTGACCCCGACCCCTGACCTCTGACCCCTGACCCTGACCTCTGACCCATGACCCCGACCTCTGACCCCTGACTCTGACCCCTGACCTTGACCCCTTACCCATTACCCCCAACCCCTGAACCCTGACCCTGACCCTTAATCCTTGACCTATGACCCCTGACCTATGACCTCTCACCCCTGACCTCTGACCCTGATCACTGACCCATGACACCTGACCTCTGACCTCTGAACCCTGACCCCGACCTCTGATTCATGATCCCTGACACTTGACCTCTGACCCCTGACCTCTGACCCCTGAACCCGACCTCTGACCCTGAGCTCTGACCCCTGACCCTGACCTCTGACCTCTGACAACTGAACTCTAACCTCTGACCCCTGACCCCTGACCCATGACCCCTGACCCCTGACCTCTGACCTCCGACCCCTGACACCTGACCTCTGGCCACTGATTCTGACCTATGACTCTGATCCCTGAACCCCTGACCCCGACCCCTGACCTCTGAACCCTGACCCCTGACCTCTGACCCTTGACTCTGACCCCTGACCCTTACCCCTTACACATGACCCCCGACCCCTGACCCCTGACCTCTGACCTCTGAACCCTTACCCTGACCTCTGACCCTGAGCTCTGACCCCTGACACTGAGCTCTGACCCCTGACCTCTGACCTCTGAACCCTGACCTCTGACCTCTGACCCTTGACTCTGACCCCTGACCCCTGACCCTGACCCCTTAAACATGACCCCCGACCCCTGAACCCTGACCTCTGACCCCTTACCCTGACCTCTGACCGTGAGCTCTGAACCCTGACCTCTGACCCTGACCTCTGACCACTGACTCCTGACCCTGACCCTTGACACTGACCCCTGACCCATGACACCTGAACCCTGACCTCTGACCCTTGACTCTGACCCCTGAACCATGACCCATGACCCCTGACTTCTGACCCTTGACTCTGACCCCTGACCCCTGACCCTGACCGCTTACCAATGACCCCCGACCACTGACCCCTGGCCTCTGACCGTGAGCTCTGACACCTGAACTCTGACCCTGACCCTGACCTCTGACCACTGTCTCCTGACCCTGACCCTTGACACTGACCCCTGACCCCTGACCTCTGACCCTTGACTCTGACCCCTTAACCATGACCCCAAACCCTAACCCCTGATCCTGACCCTTACTCCCTGACCTATGACCCTGACCGCTGACCTTTGATCCCTGACCTCTGACCTCTGAACCCTGACCCCGACCTCTGAGTAATAATCCCTGACACTTGACCTCTGACTGCTGACCTCTGACCCCTGACCTCTGAACCTGAGCTCTGACCCCTGACCCTGACCTCTGAACTCTGACCCCTGACCTCTGATATTTGAACCCTGACACCTGACTTCTGACTTCCGACCCCTGATACCTGACCTCTGGCCCCTGACCCTGACCTATGACCCTGATCCCTGATGCCCTGACCCCTGACCTCTGAACCCTGAACCTGACCCCTTACCCATGACCCCCGACCCCCGACCCCGACCTCTGAACCCTTACCCCTGACCCCTGACCCTCGACCCCTGACCTCTGACACCTGGCCTTGACCTTTGACCCCTGGCCTCTGACCCGACCCCTGACCCCTGATCTCTGACCCTTGAATCTGACCCCTGAACCCTGTCACCTGACCTCTGACCTCTGAAAACTGACAATGACCTCTGACTCAAGATCCCTGACCTCTGACCCCTGACCTCTGAACCCTGACACTTGACCTCTGACCCCTGACCCCTGACCTCTGACCCTGACCTCTGATTCTGACCTCTGAACCCTGACCTCTGAACCCTGACCCTGACCTCTGAACCCTGACCTATGACCCATGATGCCTGACCTATGACCTCTGACCCCTGACCCCAGACACCTGACCTCTTACCCTGACCCCTGACCCTAACCCATGACCCGACCCCTTACCTCTGACCCCTGGCCCTGACCCCTGACCTCTGACCCCTGGCCCTGACCCCTGACACCCTGACCCCTGACCCCAACCTATGACCTCTGAACCCTGACCTCTGACCCTGACCCATGACCCATGACCTCTGACCCCTGACCTCTGACCCTTTATTCTGACCCCTGACCCCTGACCCTGACCGCTTACACATGACCCCCGATCCCTGACCCCTGACCTCTGACCTCTGAACCATTACCCTGACCTCTGACCCCTGACCCCTGACCCCTCACCCTGACCCCGACCCTGACCCCTAACCCCTGAACATCACCCTGACCACTGACCCCTGACCCTGACCCCTGACCTCTGACCCTGTCCCCTGACCCCTGACGTGAGCTCTGACCCCTGACCTCTGACCCCTTACACTGACCTCTGACCACTGACTCCTGACCCTGAACCTGACCCTTGACACTGACCCCCGACCCATGACCCATGACCCCTGACCTTTGACCCTTGACACTGACCCCTGACCCATGACCCATGACCCCTGACCTTTGACCCTTGACTCTGACCCCTGACCCCTGATCTCTGACCCCTGACCCTGACCCCTTAGCCATGAACCCCAAACCCTGACCCCTTACCCATGACCCCTGACCTCTGACCCCTGACCCTGACCCCTTACCAATTACCCCCAACCCCTGACCCCTGACGCTGTCCTATGACCCCGACACCTGACCTCTGACCTCTGACCCCTGACCTCTGACATCTAAACCCTGACCTCTGACCCCGACCCCTGACCTCTGACCCCTGACACCTGACCTCTGGCCCCTGACCCTGACCTATGACCCTGATCCCTGACCCCCTGACCCCTGACCTCTAAACCCTGAACTCTAACCCCTGACCCCTGACCTCTGACCCTTGACTCTGACCCCTGACCCCTGAACCTGACCCCTTACCCATGACCCCCGACCCCTGACCCCTGACCTCTAACCACTGAACCCTTACCGTGACCTCTGACCTCTGAACCCTTACCCTGACCTCTGACCCCTGACGCCTCACCCTGACCCCGACCCTGACCCCTAACCCCTGAACATCACCCTGACCCCTGACCCCTTACCCATGACCCCAACCCCTGACCCTGACCCTTACCCCCTGACCCCTGACCTCTGACCTCTGACCCTGACCCCTAACCCGTGACCCTTGACCACTGACATCTGACACCTGGCCCTGACCCCTGACCCCTGACCCTGAACCCCGACCTCTGACCCCTGACCCATGACCCCTGACCCCTGGCACTGACACCTGAACCCTTACCTCTGACCCCTGACCCCTGACCTCCGACCCCTGACACCTTACCTCTGACCCCTGACCCTGACCTATGACCCTGAACCCTGACCCCCGATCCCTGAACTCTGACCTCTAAACACTGACCTCTGACCCCTGACCCCCGACCCCTGACCCTGACCCCTTACTCATGACCCACGAACCCTAACCCCTGACCTCTGACCTCTGAACAATTACCCTGACCTCTGCCCTCTGAACCCTTACCCCGACCCATAACACATGACCCCTGACCTCTGACCCATGACCCCTGACCCCTGACCCCTGACCTCCGACCCCTGACACCTGACATCTGGCCTCTGATTCTGAACTATGACTCTGATCCCTGACCCCCTGACCCCAACCCCTGACCCCTGACCTCTTAACCCTGACCCCTGACCTCTGACCCCTCACTCTGAACCCTGACCCCTGACCCCTGACCCTGACACATTACTCATGACCCCCAACCCCTGACCCCTGACCTCTGAATCATTACCCTGACCTCTGACCGTGAGCTCTGAACCCTGAACTCTGACCGTGACCTCTGACCACTGACTCCTGACCCTGACCCTTGACACTGACCCCTGACCCATGACCGCTGACCCCTGACCTCTGACCCTTGACTCTGACCCCTTACCCATGACCCCCAACCCCTGATCTCTGACCCCTGACCCTGACCCCTTACCCATGACCCCAACCCCTGACCCCTGACTCTGACCCTTACTCCCTGACCTATGACCCCTGACCTATGAACTCTGACCCCGACCTCTGATTCATGATCCCTGACACTTGACCTCTGACCCCTGACCCCGACCTCTAACCCTGAGTTCTGACCCCTGACCCTTACCTCTGACCTCTGACCCCTGACCTCTGACATCTGAGCCCTGACCTCTGACCCCGACCTCTGACATCCGACCCCTGACACCTGACCTCTGGCCCCTGATTCTGACCTATGACTCTGATCCCTGAACCCCTGACCCCAACTCCTGACCCCTGACCTCTGAACCCTGACCCCTGACCTCTGACCCTTGACTCTGACCCCTGACCCCTGACCCTGACCCCCATACTCATGACCCCTGACCCCTGACCCCTGACCTCTGAACCCTTACCCTGACCTCTGACCGTGAGCTCTGAACCCTGAACTCTGACCCCTGACCCTGACCTCTGACCACTGACTCCTGAACCTGACCCATGACACTGACCCCTTACCCATGACCCCAGACACCTGACCTCTGACCCTTGACTCTGACCCCTTACCCATGACCCCCAACCTCTGACCCCTAACCCTTACTCCATGACCTATGACCCCTGACCTATGACCTCTGACCCCTGACCTCTGACCTCTGACCCTGAGCTCTTACCCCTGACCTATTACCCATGACACCTGACCTATGACCTCTAACACCGACCCCTGACGCCTGACACTTGACATCTGACCAATGACTCCTGACCCCTGACCTCCGACCCCTGACACCTGACCTCTGACCCCTTACCCATGACCCCTGACCCCTGACCTCTGACCCTTGAATCTGACCCCTGACACCTGACCCTGATCCCTGACCCCTTACCCATGATCCCTGACCCCTGACCCATGACCCCTGACCCCTGACCCATGACCCCTGACCCTGACCCCTTACCCATGACCCCAACCCCTGACCCCTGACCCTGACCTATGACCCCTGACCTCTGACCCTTGACCTCTGACCCCGACCCCTGACCTCTGACCCCGACCCTGACCCCTTACCCATGACCCCCAACCCCCGACCCCTGACCTCTGACCCCTAACCCTGACCCCTTACCCATGCCCCCAACCCCTGACCCCTGACCCTGACCTATGACCCCTGACCTCTGACCCCTGACACCTGTCCTCTGAACCCTGACCCCGACCTCTGAGTCATGATCCCTGACCCCTGACCACTGACCCCTGACCTCTGACCCCTGACCCTGACCTCTGAACCCTGACACTTGACCTCTGACCCCTGACCCCTGACCCTGACCTCTGACCTCTGAACCCTGACACCTGACCTCTTAACCCTGACACCTGACCCCTTAACCCTGACCCTGACCACTGACCTCTGAACCCTGACTTATGACCCCTGACCTATGACCTCTGGCCCCTGATCTCTGACCTCTGACCCCTGACCCATGACCCCTGACCCCTGACCCCTGACTTCTGACCCTTGACTCTGACCCTTGACCCCTGACCCTGAACGCTTACCCATGACCCCGACACATGACCCCTGACCTCTGACCTCTGAATCCTTACCCTGACCTCTGACCCCTGACCCCTCACCCTGACCCCGACCCTGACCCCTAACCCCTGAACATCACCCTGACCACTGACACCTGACCCCGACCCTGACCCCTGACCTAGGACCCTGTCCCCTGACCCCTGGCCTCTGACGTGAGCTCTGACCCCTGACCTCTGACCCCTGACCTCTGACCACTGACTCCTGACACTGAACCGGACCCTTGACACTGACCCTTGACCCATGACCCCCTACCCCTGACCTCTGACCCTTGACTCTGACCCCTGACCCCTGAACTCTGACCCCTGACCCTGACCCCTTACCCATGAACACCAACCCCTGACCCCTGACCCTGACCTATGACCCCGACCTCTGACCCCTGACTCTGACCCCTGATCCATGACCCCTGACCCCTGACCTCTGACCCCTGACCTTGACCCCTTACCCATGACCCCCAACCCCTGACCCCTGACCCTGACTCTTACTCCCAGACCTATGACCCCTGACCTATGAACTCTGACCCCTGAACTCTGACCCTGACCTCTGACCCCTGACACCTGACCTCTGACCTCTGAACCCTGACCCTGACCTCTGATTCATGATCCCTGACACTTGACCTCTCACCCCTGACCTCTGACCCCTGATCCCGACCTCTGACCCTGAGCTCTGACCCCTGACCCTGACCTCTGACATCTGAACCCAGACCTATGACCCTGACCCATGACCTCTGACCTCTGACCTCCGACCCCTGACACCTGAACTCTGGCCCCTGATTCTGACATATGACACGGATCCCTGACCCCCTGACCCCGACCCCTGACCCCTGACCTCTGAACCCTGACCCCTGACATCTGACCCTTGACTCTGACCCCTGACCCCTGACCCTGACCCCTTACTCATGACCCCGACCCTGACCCCTGACCTCTGACCTCTGAACCCTTACCCTGACCTCTGACCATGAAATCTGAACCCTGATCTCTGACCCTGACCTCTGACCACTGACTCCTAACCCTGACCCTGACCCTTGACACTGACCCCTGACCCATGACCCCTGACCCCTGACCCCTGACCTCTGACCCTTGACTCTGACCCCTGACCCATGACCCCTGACCCCTGACTTCTGACCCCTGACCTTGACCCCTTACCCATTACCCCCAACCCCTGAACCCTGACCCTGACCCTTAATCCTTGACCTATGACCCCTGACCTATGACCTCTCACCCCTGACCTCTGACCTCTGACCCTGATCACTGACCCATGACACCTGACCTCTGACCTCTGAACCCTGACCCCGACCTCTGATTCATGACCCCTGACACTTGACCTCTGACCCCTGACCTCTGACCCCTGATCCCGACCTCTGACCCTGAGCTCTGACCCCTGACCCTGACCTCTGACCTCTGACAACTGAACCCTAACCTCTGACCCCTGACCCCTGACCCATGACCCCTGACCCCTGACCTCTGACCTCCGACCCCTGACACCTGACCTCTGGCCCCTGATTCTGACCTATGACTCTGATCCCTGAACCCCTGACCCCGACCCCTGACCTCTGAACCCTGACCCCTGACCTCTGACCCTTGACTCTGACCCCTGACCCTTACCCCTTACACATGACCCCCGACCCCTGACCCCTGACCTCTGACCTCTGAACCCTTACCCTGACCTCTGACCGTGAGCTCTGAACCCTGACCTCTGACCCCTGACCCTGACCTCTGACCACTGACTCCTGACCCTGACCCTTGACACTGACCCCTGACCCATGACCCCCTACCCCTAACCTCTGACCCTTGACTATTACCCCTTACCCATGACCCCCAACCTCTGACGCCTGACCCTTACTCCCTGAACTATGACCCCTGACCTATGACCTCTGACCCCTGATCTCTGACCCCGACCCATGACCTCTGACCCTGAGCTCTGACCCCTGACACTGAGCTCTGACCCCTGACCTCTGACCTCTGAACCCTGACCTCTGACCCTTGACTCTGACCCCTGACCCCTGACCCTGACCCCTTAAACATGACCCCCAACCCCTGAACCCTGACCTCTGACCCCTTACCCTGACCTCTGACCCCTTACCCTGACCTCTGACCCTGACCTCTGACCACTGACTCCTGACCCTGACCCTTGACACTGTCCCCTGACCCATGACACCTGAATCCTGACCTCTGACCCTTGACTCTGACCCCTGAACCATGACCCCTGACCCCTGACTTCTGACCCTTGACTCTGACCCCTGACCCTGACCGCTTACCAATGACCCCTGACCACTGACCCCTGGCCTCTGACCGTGAGCTCTGACACCTGAACTCTGACCCTGACCCTGACCTCTGACCACTGTCTCCTGACCCTGACCCTTGACACTGACCCCTGACCCCTGACCTTTGACCCTTGACTCTGACCCCTTAACCATGACCCCAAACCCTGACCCCTGATCCTGACCCTTACTCCCTGACCTATGACCCTGACCTCTGACCTTTGATCCCTGACCTCTGACCTCTGAACCCTGACCCCGACCTCTGAGTAATGATCCCTGACACTTGACCTCTGACTGCTGACCTCTGACCCCTGACCTCTGACCCTGAGCTCTGACCCCTGACCCTGACCTCTGAACTCTGACCCCTGACCTCTGATATTTGAACCCTGACCTCTAACCCATGACCCCTGACTTCTGACTTCCGACCCCTGATACCTGACCTCTGGCCCCTGACCCCTGACCTCTGAACCCTGAACCTGACCCCTTACCCATGACCCCCGACCCCCGACCCCGACCTCTGAACCCTTACCCCTGACCCCTGACCCTCGACCCCTGACCTCTGACACCTGGCCTTGACCTTTGACCCCTGGCCTCTGACCCGACCCCTGACCCCTGACCCCTGATCTCTGACCCTTGAATCTGACCCCTGAACCCTGTCACCTGACCTCTGACCTCTGAAAACTGACAATGACCTCTGACCCAAGATCCCTGACCTCTGACCCCTGACCTCGGAACCCTGACACTTGACCTCTGACCCCTGACCCCGACCTCTGACCCTGACCTCTGATTCTGACCTCTGAACCCTGACCTCTGAACCCTGACCTCTGAACCCTGACCTCTGACCCATGACCATGACCTCTGACCCCTGACCTATGACCCATGACGCCTGACCTATGACCTCTGACCCCTGACCCCAGACACCTGACCTCTTACCCTGACCCCTGACCCTAACCCATGACCCGACCCCTTACCTCTGACCCCTGGCCCTGACCCCTGACCTCTGACCCCTGGCCCTGACCCCTGACATCTGACCCCTTACCCATGACCCCCAACCCCTGACCCCTGACCCATGACTCCTGACCTCTGACCCCTGACCCTGACCTATGACCCTGACCCCTGACACCCTGACCCCTGACCCCGACCTATGACCTCTGAACCCTGACCTCTGACCCTGACCCATGACCCATGACCTCTGACCCCTGACCTCTGACCCTTTATTCTGACCCCTGACCCCTGACCCTGACCGCTTACACATGACCCCCGATCCCTGACCCCTGACCTCTGACCTCTGAACCATTACCCTGACCTCTGACCCCTGACCCCTCACCCTGACCCCTAACCCCTGAACATCACCCTGACCACTGACCCCTGACCCTGACCCCTGACCTCTGACCCTGTCCCCTGACCCCTGATGTGAGCTCTGACCCCTGACCTCTGACCCCTTACACTGACCTCTGACCACTGACTCCTGACCCTGAACATGACCCTTGACACTGACCCCTGACCCATGACCCATGACCCCTGACCTTTGACCCTTGACACTGACCCCTGACCCATGACCCCTGACCTTTGACCCTTGACTCTGACCCCTGACCCCTGATCTCTGACCCCTGACCCTGACCCCTTAGCCATGAACCCCAAACCCTGACCCCTTACCCATGACCCCTGACCTCTGACCCCTGACCCTGACCCCTTACCAATTACCCCCAACCCCTGACCCCTGACACTGTCCTATGACCCCGACACCTGACCTCTGACCCCTGACCTCTGACATCTAAACCCTGACCTCTGACCCCGACCCCTGACCTCCGACCCCTGACACCTGACCTCTGGCCCCTGACCCTGACCTATGACCCTGATCCCTGACCCCCTGACCCCTGACCTCTAAACCCTGAACTCTAACCCCTGACCCCTGACCTCTGACCCTTGACTCTGACCCCTGACCCCTGAACCTGACCCCTTACCCATGACCCCTGACCCCTGACCCCTGACCTCTAACCACTGAACCCTTACCCTGACCTCTGACCTCTGAATCCTTACCCTGACCTCTGACCCCTGACGCCTCACCCTGACCCCGACCCTGACCCCTAACCCCTGAACATCACCCTGACCCCTGACCCCTTACCCATGACCCCCAACCCCTGACCCTGACCCTTACCCCCTGACCCCTGACCACTGACCTCTGACCTCTAACCCTGACCCCTAACCCGTGACCCTTGACCCCTGACATCTGACACCTGGCCCTGACCCCTGACCCCTGACCCTGAACCCCGACCTCTGACCCCTGACCCATGACCCCTGACCCCTGGCCCTGACACCTGAACCCTTACCTCTGACCCCTGACCCCTGACCCCTGACCCCTGACCTCCGACCCCTGACACCTTACCTCTGACCCCTGACCCTGACCTATGACCCTGAACCCTGACCCCCGATCCCTGAACTCTGACCTCTAAACACTGACCTCTGACCCCTGACCCCCGACCCCTGACCCCTTACTCACGACCCACGAACCCTAACCCCTGACCTCTGACCTCTGACCTCTGAACAATTACCCTGACCTCTGCCCTCTGAACCCTTACCCCGACCCATAACACATGACCCCTGACCTCTGACCCATGACCCCTGACCCCTGACCTCCGACCCCTGACACCTGACATCTGGCCTCTGATTCTGAACTATGACTGATCCCTGACCCCCTGACCGCAACCCCTGACCCCTGACCTCTGACCCCTCACTCTGACCCCTGACCCCTGACCCCTGACCCTGACACATTACTCATGACCCCCAACCCCTGACCCCTGACCTCTGACCTCTGAATCATTACCCTGACCTATGAACTCTGACCCCCGACCCCTGACCTCTGACCGCTTCCCCATGACCCTTGAGCTCTGACTCTTGAATCTGAACCCTAACCCCCGAACCCTGACCCCTGACCTCTGACCTCTGAACCCTTACCCTGACCTCTGGCCCCTGACCCCTCACCCTGACCCCTCACCCTGACCCCTGACACTGACCCCTTACCGATGACCCCCGACCCCTGAACCCTGACCTCTGACCTCTGAACCCTTACCCTGACCCTGACCCCTGAGCATGACCTCTGACCCCTGACTCCTGAACCTGACACCTGACCCCTGACCCCCTGACCCCTGACCCTTACCCCTGACCCTGACTGCTTACCCCTGACCTCTGACCCCTGACCCTGTCCGCTTACCCATGACCCCCGACCCTGACACTGACTTTTGACACTGACCCCTGACCCCTGACCTCTGACCCTTGACTCTGACTTCTGACCCCTGACCCCTGACCTCTGACCCCTGACCCGGACCCCTTACCCATGACTCCCAAACCCCAACCCCTGACCCTGACCCTTACTCCCTGACCTATGACTCCTGACCTATGAACTCTGACCCCTGACCTCTGACCTCTGACCCTGACCTCTGAACCCTGACACCTGACCTCTGATTTCTGACCTCTGAACCCTGATCCCGACCTCTGATTCATGATCCCTGACACTTGACCTCTGAGCCCTGACCTCTGATCTCTAACCCTGACCCCCGACCCTGACCCATGACCCTCAACCCCTGACCTCTGACCCCTTGCCCTGACTCCTGACCCCTCGCCCTTACCCCTTACCCCGACCTCTGAACCCTTACCCTGACCTCTGACCCCTGACCCCTCACCCTGCCCCGACCCTGACCACTAACCCCTGACCCTGACCCCTGACCCCTGACCCTGACCTCTGACCACTGACTCCTGACCCTTACCCTGACCCTTGAAACTGACCCCTGACCCATGACCCCGACCCCTGACCTCTGACCCTTGACTCTGACCTGTGACCCATAACCCCTGACCTCTGACCCTGACCCATGACCCCAAACCCCTGACCCCTTACCCATGACCCCCGACCCCTGACCCCTGACTTCTGAACCCTTACCCTGACCTCTTAACCCTGTCCTATGACCCATGACGCCTGTCCTATGACCTCTGACCCATGACCAATGACCCCTGAACTCCGACCCCTGACACCTGACCTCTGACCCCTTACCCCTAATCTCTGGCCCCTGACCCCTGACCGCTGACCCTTGAATATGACTCCTGACCCCTGACACCTGACCTCTGACCTCTGAACCCTGACCCCGACCTCTGACCCAAGATCCCTGAACTCTGACCACTGACCTGGACCTCTAAACCCTGACACTTGACCTCTGACCCCTGACCCCTGACCTCTGACACTGAGCTTCGACCCCTGACCCTGACCTCTGACCGCTGACACCTGACCTCTGACCCCTGACCCTGACCTATTACCCTGACCCCCTTACCCCCTTACCCCTGACACCTGACTTCTGTCTTCTGACCCCTGACCTCTGACCCCTGACCCAAGACCCCTGCCCCCTGACCTCTGATGCTTGACTCTGACCCCTGACACTGACCCCTTACCCATGACCCCTACCCCTGACCCCTCACCCTGACCCCGACCCTGACCCCTAACCCCTGAACATCACCCTGACCCCTGACCCCTGACCCTGACCCATGACCCCGACCTCTGATCCTGTCCCCTGACCACTGACTCCTGACCCTGAGCTCTGACCCCTGACCCCTGACCCCTGACCCTGACCCCTGACCCCCTGACCCCTGACCCCTGACCCTGAGCTCTGACCTTTGACCTCTGACCCTGAGCTCTGACCCTGACCCTGACTTCTGACCCCTGACCTTGACCCATGCCCCCTGACCTCTGACCCTGCCCCCTTACCCATGACCCCTGACCCATGACCTCTGACCTCTGAACCCTTACCCTGACCTCTGACCCCTCACCCTGACCCCGACCCTGACCCCTGAACATCACACTGACCCCTGACCTCTGACCCCTGACTCCTGACCCTTGACCCTGTCCCCTGACCTCTGACATCTGACCCTGAGCTCTGACCCATGACCCCTCACCCTGACCCCTGACCCTTTCCCCTGACCCTGAACCCTGACCCCTCACCCTGACCCCTCACCCTGACCCCTCACCCTGACCCCTTACCCCTGAACCCGTCCCTCACACTGACCCTGACCCCTGACCCTGACCCCTGACCCTGAACCCTGACCCTGGCCCCTGACCCTCTGAACTCTGACCCCTGACCCTTGACTCTGACCCTGACCCCTGACCCAGACCTCTGACCCCTGACCCCCTGACCCTGACACCTGACCCCTGACCTCTGACCCTGTCCCCTGATAGCTGACCTCTGAGCCTGAGCTCTTACCTCTGACCTCTGACCCCTGACCCTGACCTCTGACTCCTGACCCTGACCCCCGACCCCTGACCCTTGACTCTGACCCCTGACCCATGACCCCTGACCTCTGACCCCTGACCCCTTACCCATGACCCCCGACCCCTGACCTCTGAACCCTTACCCTGACCTCTGAGCTCTGAACCCTTACCCCTGACCTCTGTACCCTTACCCTGACCTCTGACCTCTTCTTCGAACTTCTTTCACATTCTCCGACATTATTTGAACACCTCTGAACTTCTTCGACCTTTTCCGTAATTCTGCGAAATTCTCCGCCCTTCTCCAACCTCTTTTGACATTCTCCAACCTTCTTTGACCTTCTCCGAAATTCTCCAACCTCTCCAACCTTCTTTGACTTTCTCTGAACTTCTTTGACCTTCTCCAAACTTCTTTGACATTCTCCAACCTTCTATGAACTTCTCTGACCACCTTTAAAGTTCTTTGACCTTCCATAATCTTCTCCGAACTTCACCGACCTTCCTTGATCTTCTCTGACCTTTTCCGAACTTCTCTGACCACTTTTGAAATTCTCTGACTTTCTTCGACCTACTCCGGAATTATTTGACCTTCTCTGACCTTCTTTTACCTTATCTGACCCTCTTTGAACTTTTCCAACCTTCTTTGACCTTCTTTGACCTTCTCCGACCTTCTTTGACATTCTCTGACCTTCTCTGACCTTCTGCGTACTTCTCTGAACTTCTCTGAACTTCTTTGACCTTCCCTGAACTTCTTTGACCTACTCCGACCTTCTTTGAACTTCTCTGACCTTCTCCGACCTTCCTTGACCTTCTCTGAACTTCTTTGATCTTGTCAGACCTTCTTTGACCTTCTCCGATCTTTTTTGACCTTCTCCAAACTTCTTTGAACTTCTCCAAACTTCTTTGAACTTCTCCAAACTTCTTTGAACTTCTCCAAACTTCTTTGAACTTCTCCAAACTTCTTTGAACTTCTCCAAACTTCTTTGAACTTCTCCGACTTTCTATGAACTTCTCCGACTTTCTATGAACTTCTCCGACCTTCTTTGAACTTCTCCGACCTTCTTTGAACTTCTCCGACCTTCTTTGAACTTCTCCGACCTTCTTTGAACTTCTCTGACCTTCTTTGAACTTCTCTGACCTTCTTTGAACTTCTTCGACCTTCTCTGAATGTCTTTATACTTCTCCAAACTTCTCTGACCTTCTCCGACCTTCGTTGACTGTCTCAGACCTTCTCTGAACTTCTCCAACCTTCTTTTCCCTTCTCCAAACTTCTCTGACCTTCTCCGACCTTCATTGACCTTCTCTGACCTTCATTGACCTTCTCCGACATTCTCCCAAGTTCTTTGCCCTTCTCCCACCTTCTATGCCTATCTCTGACCTTCATTGACATTCTCCAACCTTCTCTAAACTTCTTGGAACTTCTCCAACCTTCTCCGACCTTCTCCAAACTTCTTTGACTTTCTCTGAATTTCTTTGAACTTCTCCGCCCTTCTATGAACATCTCCGACCACTTTTGAACTTCTCTGACTTTCTTTGAGCTTCTCTGACCTTCTTTGACCCACTCCAAACTTCTCCAACCTTCTCCTACCTTCTTTGACCTTTTCCGATCTTCCTTTCCCTTCTCCGAATTTCTTTGTCCTTCTTTGACATTCTCCGACCTACTCCAGACTTATTTGATCTTCTCCGACCTTCTCTGACCTTCTTTCACCTTCTCTGACACTCTTCAACCTTTTCTGACCTTCTTTGACCTTCTCCAACCTTCTCCAAACTTTTCCGACCTTCTTTGATCTTCTCTGACCTATTCTGACCTTCTCCACCCTTCTTTGACCTTCTCTGACCTTCTTCGACCTTCTCTGACCTTCCTGGAATTTCTCTGGCCTTCTCCAACTTGCTTTCACCTTTTCCGACCTTCTCTGAACTTCTTTGACATTTTTTGACCTTCTCCCAAATTTTCCTACCTTCTCTGACCTTCTCCGACCTTCTTTGATCTTCTCTGATTTCTCCGACCATCTTTGACATTTTCCGAACTTCTCCAATCTTCTCTGACCATCTTTATACTTCTCCAACTTTCTTTGACCTTCTCTGACTTTCTCTGACCATCTTTGACCTTCTCAAAACTTCTCCTAATCCTTTGTCCTTCTGCGACCTTCTCCAAACTTCTCCGACCTTCTCTGAACTTCTCCGACCTTCTCTGAACTTCTTTTACTTTCTCTGGCCTTCCTTGACCTTCTCCGGCCTTCCTTGACCTTCTCCGGCCTTCCTTGACCTTCTCCGGCCTTCCTTGACCTTCTCCGGCCTTCTTTCAGCTTCTCCAGCCTTCTTTCAGCTTCTCCAGCCTTCTTTCAGCTTCTCCGGCCTTCTTTCAGCTTCTCCGGCCTTCTTTCAGCTTCTCCGGCCTTCTTTCAGCTTCTCCGGCCTTCTCCGACCTTCTTTGACTTCTCCCACCTTCTTTGACCTTCTTCGAACTTCTCCGAACTTCTTTGACCTTCTCTGACAACCTTTGAACTTCTCTGAACTTCTCTGACTTTCTTTGACCTTCTCCAATCTTCTCCAACCATCTTTATCTTTCTCCAAGCTTCTTTGACCTTCTCCGAGCTTCTCCGACCTTCTCTGAGCTTCTCCATGCTTTTTTTAACTTCTCCAACCTTCTCCAAACTTCTTTTACTTTCTCTGACCTTCTCCACACTTTTTTGACATTCTCAGACCTTCTTCAAAATTCTTTTACCTTCTCCGATCATCTTTTACCTTCTTTGACCTTCTCCAATCTTCTCCAACCATCTTTATTTTTCTCCAACTCTCTTTGACCTTCTCCGACCACCTTTGAAATTCTCCGAACTTCACTGAACTTCTCTGACCTTCTCCGACATTCTTTGAACTTCTCCAACCTTCTTTGACCTTCTCTGACAACCTTTGAACTTCTCTGACTTTCTTTGACCTTCTCCAATCTTCTCCAACCATCTTTATCTTTCTCCAACCTTCTTAGACCTTCTTAGACCTTCTCCAACCTTCTGCGACTTTCTCCAAACTTCTTTTACTTTCTCCGACCTTCTCCACGCTATTTTGACCTTCTCCAACCTTCTCCTAACTTCTCTGACATTCTCCAACTTTTGAAATTCTCTCAATTTCTTTGAGCTTCTCTGTCCTTCTCCGACCTTCTCCAAAATTCTTTGAACTTCTCTGACCTTCTCCAACCTACTCCGTACTTATTTGACCTTCTCTGACCTTCTCTGACTTTCTTTTAACTTATCTGACCCTCTTTGCCCTTCTCCGCCCCTCTTTGCCCTTCTCCGCCCCTCTTTGCACATCTTTGCCCTTCTCCGCCCCTCTTTGCCCTTCTCCGCCCCTCTTTGCCCTTCTCCGCCCCTCTTTGCCCTTCTCCGCCCCTCTTTGCCCTTCTCCGCCCCTCTTTGCCCTTCTCCGCCCCTCTTTGCCCTTCTTAAATATTCTCCGTCCTTCTCCTCCCATCTTTGCCCTTCTCAGCCCGCCTTTCCCCTTTTCCTCCCATCTTTGCACTGCTTTGCACTTCTCCGATATTATCCGCCCGTCTTTGCCCTTCTCCGCCCGTCTTTGCCCTTCTTTGCACTTGTCCGATGTTCTCCTCCCTTCTCAACCTGTCTTTGCCCTTCTTTGCCCTTTTCTTAACTTCTCTGCCCAACTTTGCCCTTCTCCACACTTCTTGGCCATTCTCTGCCCGTCTTAGGCCTTCTCCGCCCGTCGTTGTCTTTCTTTGCACTTCTCCGATATTCTCCACCCGTCTTTGCCCTTCTCCGCCTGTCTTTACACTTCTCCGCCCGTCTTTGCCCTTCTCCAATACTCTCCGCCCTTCTCCGCCCATCTCTGCCCTTCTGCGCCCGTCTCTGCTTTTCTTTGAAATTCTCCAATATTGTACACGCTTCTCCGCCCGTCTTTGCCCTTCTCCTAAACTCTTTGCCCATCTTTGCATTTCTCCATTATTTTCCACCCTTCTCTGCACGTCTTATCCCTTCTCTGTACGTCTTTTCCCATCTTTGCACTTCTCTGATATTCTCTGCCCTTCTCCGCCTATCTTTGCCCTTCTTCGCCCCTCTTTGCCCTTCTCCGCTCCTCTTTGCCTCCTTTGAAATTCTCCGATAATCTCTGCCCTTCTCCGCCCCTTTGCCCTTCTCCGCCCATCTTTGCCCTTCTCCGATATTCTCCGTCCTTCTCCTACCATCTTTGCTCTTCTCAGCCCGTCTTTGTCCTTCTCCCATCTTTGCCCTTCTTTGCACTTCTCCAATATTCTCCGTCCATCTCCGCCCGTCTTTGCCCTTCTCTGCTCGTCTTTGCCCTTCTCTGCTCGTTTTTGCCCTTCTTTGCACTTCTCCAATATTCTCCACCCTTCTCCACCTGTTTTTGACCTTCTCTGCCCATGGTTACCCTTCTCCACCCATTATTGCCCTTGTCCGCCCATCTTTGCACTTCTCGTATATTCTCCACACTTCTCCGCCCGTATTTGCCCTTCTCCACCCGTCTTTGCCCTTCTTTGCACTTCTCCGATATTCTCCGTCCTTCTCCGCCCGTCTTTGCCCTTCTCCGCCCGTCTTTGCCCTTCTCCGCCCGTCTTTGCCCTTCTCTGATATTCTCCTCCTTTCTCCACCAATCTTTGCCCTTCTCCCACCTTCTTTGACTTTCTCCGAACTTCTCCAAAATTATCTGATCTATTTCGAACTTCTCTGAATTCTACTACCTTCTCTGAACTTCCTTTGGCTTCTCCGACCTTCTCTGACCTTCTCCGACTTCTTTGACATTCTCTGAACTTCTTTGACATTTTCCGACCTTCTTTTACCTTCTCCGACATTCTTTGACCTTCTCAGATCTTCTCCAATGTTCTTTGACCTTCTCCAAACTTCTCTGACCTTTTCCGATATTCTTTGACTTTCTCCAAATATCTCCTTCCTTCTCTGACCTTCTTAGAACTTCTTTGATTTTCTCCAAACTTCTTTGACCTTCTCTGAACCTCTTTGATCTTTTCCGACTTTCTCCGACCTTCTTTGACCCTCTCCGACCTTCTCTGACCCTCTCCGACCTTCTCTGACCTTCTCCGAATTGCTCAATGAGGTGGCTGTAGACACAGATGACACAGACTTTCTAAACATCGATGAGGTCACTATAGACACAGATGACAGTGAGGTCGCTATAGACACATGCAACACAGACTTTCTAAACGACAATGAGGTCGCTGTAGACAAAGGCGACACAGACTTTCTAAACGACAGTGAGGTCACTGTAGACACAGGCAACACAGACTTTCTAAACCACAATGAGGTCGCTGTAGACACAGGCAACACAGACTTTCTAAACCACAATGAGGTCGCTGTAGGCACGCTCTGACTTCCCTGACCATCTTTGACCTTCTCTGAACTTCTCTGATCTTCTCTGACCCTCTTTATACTTCTCCAACTTTCTTTGACCTTCTCCTGGCTTCTTTGACCTTCTCCAAACTTCTCCGACCCTCTCGGACCTTCTCCGACCCTCTCTGACCTTCTCCGACCCTCTCTGACCTTCTCCGACCTAATCCGACCTTCTCTGACTTACTCTTAACTTCTCTGACCTTCTCCGATATTCTTCGAACTTCTTTGAACTTCTCCGATATTCTTCGAACTTCTTTGAACTTCTCCAACCTTCTCCCACCTTCTTTGCCCTTCTCCCACCTTCTTTGCCCTTCTCCCACCTTCTTTGCCCTTCTCCCACCTTCTTTGCCCTTCTCCCACCTTCTTTGCCCTTCTCCCACCTTCTTTGCCCTTCATTTCCCTTGTCCGACCTTCTTTGTAGACCTTGTAGTTGTAGAGAGCAATGAGGTCTCCCCTCAGCCTCCACTTCTCCAGGTTAAACAACCCCAGCTTTCTGAGCCATTTCTCATAAGGCCATGTGTGTACATAAAAAAGAGCTGACTTGTTTGAGAGGAACTAGGAGCCCTACAGACAGAGAATTATAAAAAAGAGCAGGGACTAGCACAAAAATTCAGAAACAGCAAGAGATGTAAAGGGGAGTGTCAAGATTCAGAGTGAATGGAAAAGCTGGAACAGCAACAGTAAGCAATACAAAGGAATAGAGAAAGAAAGAAAGAGAAAGAAAAGCAAGGCATTTGCAGGTGCAGAAAAAGAACAAACTACAAGGATCAAGCCAGTGAAATTGTGGGGGAACAGAATGAGGAACGCAGATTGGGATAAAGATGGAAAAGGAAAAAAATAGTATAGGCAGAGAACAGATACTGAAGACTAGGGGGGGAAAAAAAAAGAGAGAAAAGAGCACAGAAAAATTAAAGAGTAGGGGTATAGGGATACCTGGGAACAGGAATTGTAGCAGCACGATAAATGAAAGGAACCAAAAAGTCCAGCTCTTAAATGTTTGTTACCTAGTCCCATCACTGTCACAACTAGCAATGTTGCAGTGACAGCACGCATACTGTTATTTCTTGTAAGAATACTTTCAGACATGTAGTAGTGTTGCTCTAGCTGAGAATGCAAGGCAGAGTTAATAAAACACAGCTGCTCCTCAGGCACTATTTATACTTGTGAGGGCTTCACCACACCCCAGTCACAGGTGGTGGGCGGGAAGGCCCAGGGGGTATATAAGCCACAGGCCTTGCCTCTGGAGGTCATTTAGGTTGTGGTTTATCCTTGAGATTAGAGTTTTGCTGCTGTTTCCATTCATTGTAGCTTTTAGGCAGATTAAGGTAGTTGGGTAAGTGGTGGTTTTTGGCTTTTTTAGTTATATTTTTCTTTTTGTTCTTCTAAAGAAGCAGAGGTGTCTGTTGGAGGTATGAGCTTTGGAAGAGTCCAGGCGAAGCAGCACATACAGGTGTAACTATGGGGCTTTTTTGTCAGTAATTTTTGATTGGGTGTTGGAGGGGGCAAGATGTTTTTGGTATCTTTCTTTGTATTTTTTTCTGGGTGCTTTGCCTCGAGCTTTTGGTTATGGGATGATTTGTTGTTGTTCCTCATTCTGTGTGGCATGATGTATTGGTCCTAGGGGCTCTGCAGTTTGTAATGGGCACCTTGTGGGTGATAATAATCTGGAATGAAGTTTGTTGGCCTAGGGTAGGAAGTAGACTCTGTGGGTTGGTGGAAGATAGAAGGGGCCAGGGGAGCCCTGGGAAGGGCTCAGGAGCATAGCTCCCAGGGAATAGCAACACAGAAGGGTCAGGGGGGTTAAAATATAGGGCAGGTGCTGTTAAGAAGGAGCCGGGTTCCTTCTCTGATACTTCAGGGGTAGAAAAGGGCTTTAATGGTTTGGGGAAAGGGAGATGGGTTCGTCAGTCTTTCTTGGGTCAGTTTGGTGGTCAGATGCAAGTGCCGTTCAGGTGTCTGTTGTTCTAGTCTCTCTGTAGCCAATGAGGTAATGATGAGGTTGAGACACAAGTTGAAAATTATTAGTTACCCTAAGAAATGTCATCTCTAGGGCTTTGAGATCTCTGCTCCCTTATACCTTTTACTTATTGTGTTCCTCAACTAACTTCTTTGCGTGCATCCTGTCTCCATCCATCTGAATGTCCAGAGAAGAGTAATGTAGCTGGTGAGGGGGCTGGTGAACAAGCCTTATGAGGAGTGGCTGAGAGAGCTGGGGGTGTTTAGTCTGGAGAAGAAGAGGCTGAGGGGAGACTTCATTGCTCTCTGCAGCTACCTGAAAGGAGGTTGTGGAGAGGAGGGAGCTGGTCACCTCTCCCAAGGGACAGGGGACAGGACAAGAGGGAATAGCCTTAAGCTCTGCCAGGGAAGCTTCAGGCTGTACATCAGGAAAAAATATTTCACTGAAAGGGTTATTGGGGATGGGCAAAGGCTGCCCAAGGAGGTGGTAGAGTCACCTTCCCTGGAGGTGTTTAAAGGATGGGTGGATGAGATGGTGAGGGGCATTGTTTAGTGATTGATAAGAATAGTTGGACTCAATGATCCAATGGGTCTTTTCCAACCTGGTGATCCTATGAATATCAGAGACCTTGCTACTTAAAGGTATGGACTCTCTGCCTATCTACAGTGCAGGGTTCTGCCGCTTGTTTCCCTTTAATTTCTCAGGGAAGAGATTGGATATTGTTTTGGCTCGTAACAGTTAGCAGCTGAGCAACTCTTCTTCATCTGGTCTGTGGGCACACAAGCCTCCCTTATTTAGTAGAGTTTTGGATTTTTCCTGAACTTGCCAGTGAGGTTTGCTCTGTTATTGCTTACAGCGGTTGTTACCTTGTCCCTGTTAATCCATTGTGGTTTTTTACGGTCATTGAGTTTCCAATTTAGGTCTTAGAGTAGTCAATCCCACTGTTGTGAGTTTTTCATTGGCTGACTGCCTCTGTAATTCCAGTCGCCATTGCTGTGTGGTGAGTGTCCTGTGTTTTTATGTCTTCTGTGTTAATAATCATTACTGGGTTTTGATAAGAATATTTTTTTCAAGTTCTTCTTGTTCACTCCTACGACTAAAGTTTGGTTCCTTCCTAAAATGTGGATTTCCGTGGCTCATCTTTCTTTTGTCCTGGGTATCACCACTACTGGTCCTACAACTTAAGTGGTGAGGAGGAGAGGAGAGGTAAGCAGAGGGCAAAGAATTTTGGGGTGCTGGTGAGGTAGTCAGGTTTATTCTCATCATTGTGGGGCTGATGGTGAGGAGGAAGTTGAGTATGTCTAGAAGAGCAAAGTGTTCTTTGGCAACATAGTATTTACTTTTGGTTTGGCAGGCACTGTGCGGGCCACCTTGGGAATGGGAAGAGCATTTGAGATGAGCTGGGTAGTAGGGAGAAGGAGCATGGGGCAGACTTCTCACAGGTGTGAGAGTAATTCTCTGAATTTAATTACCCTGGGTGATAACAGCTGCAGCATCTGACAGAAGAACTGCTGTGGAGCAAGTGAGTGGAAGAACATGGCAGTTAGGCAGAACAAGTTGTCATGTAAGGTGGTGACATTGATCAGTGCAATGCTGGCTGTTGGGGCTATTTTAGTTTTCTTGTAGATTGCAAAGTGGATCCTGGCAACTGTAGGATCATTCCAGGAAGCTGATGTTCTTAGAGTTTTTTTCTCCTGAGGAAGCCTTCTGGTGGTCTGAAAGCTAAGTTGAGGGACGGGGGCAGGGGTGGGGTATGACAGAGGGGAGAAGGCTGGGGATGGCAGGGAGGGGTTTTAAAAGTAGCCTAGGGGAGAGGGCTGTGCGGGAAGTGTCCCCTTTGGGCAGGGAGAGCTGGAGGGTGTTACTTCTCAGCCCAAAGCTAGCACATTCCTGGCAGGGCCGTTCCAGCTTGTCTGTGCCGTGTGCTTTATATTCTGTTTCTCTTTTACGTTTCTTAAGCCTTGATGTCCCCTTTGCTTTAAAGGAATGCAGCGTATGACTTGAGCAGCATCTCGAGGGTCTTGAATGCCTGTACTCATGGGTACAATACCAATTAGGCACTGTTCTTCTTGCATCATAACCTAAGTGTGGATTGGCTTCACATTTTCCAAGTTTCTAGTCAGCCAACTTTTCCCATGGCCTTGCAGCCTGTGTTGGTGGCCACAATCGCTAGTCATATATTTTCAAGGATCCCTGTTGACCTGAGACTTCTTCCATGCATCTTGTGCCTTTAGTCATTTAAAAGGTGATCCTTTCACGTACATCCTCCTGGTTTTGGCCACATCCCGTTGTAATGAGGGATCCTTTACAGCATGCCGGACATGCCTCGAGCACCATATCTAGGGTCCTGAATGCTCGTACTCATCAATGCACTGTTGATTGGGCACTGCTTTTCTTGCATCGTGCTCCTGAAGCCGGGATCGTTCTCGTGTTTTGGCACTGTGTTTTTCTGTTCATTTTTCTTGCAGATGCTGAAGAGGAACACAGTGACTGCAGGATTATTTCTGTTAGCTGATGTGATTTGAGCTGCTTTGTCCAAGGACAGCTTCATTCGTGGCCCTCTGAAAGCTAAATTGAGAGACCGGAGTTGGGAAGCGGGAGGTGGGATGGGGCTAGCAGGGAGGGGTTTGGAAGGTAGCCTAGGCTGTGCAGGGAGAGTCCTCTTTGGGCAGGTGAAGGCAGAGGGGCCCACTTCTCAGCTCAAACCCTGCATGGGCAGGGCAGTTCCAGCCTGTATCTGTTGTTGTCTAGTTTGTGTAGTCACCGTGCCATGTCTGAAATTTTCTGCAGGTCTTGATGTTGTCTTTTGTGTTCAGGGCATGGCGGGCGTGCCTTGGGTGCCATGTCTAGGGTCCCAAATGCTCGTACTCATCAAGGCAGTGTCGACGGGGCACGGCTTTTCTTTCTTTGCATTTCTAAAGTGTGGATCGCTCTTGTGTTTTGGAAGCATCCGGTCAGCTGTCTTCTGCTGCAGCCTTGCAGCCTGCCTCGCCATCCGGGGTAGTTAGTCTTCTGTTTTCCTGGATCCCTGTTCTGGGACTTGTTCCGTCCATCCTCTGCATGTTTAGGACTTTAAAAGGGCTTCTTGCCCGTTCATCTTGCCAGTTGTGGCACCATCTCTTTGGAACCATGCACGGTTCTTCGCTTTTCCAGGGCTACCGTAGGTTGTTCCTCGGAGCCCTGTCCATTGCCTTGCCCATTGGCATGCGTGGTCCAGGAGTCCTCCTTGCTGCCGCGACTTTTCTTTTGTTCCCGGTTCACGACATTGGTCTTATGTGTTGATGTTCTGCGTGTATTTGTGTCTGGTTGGAGCTGCTCTGCCAGGTGTGTAGAGGAGGCGATAAGCGTCAGCAGGGGTATAGTGGCCCGATTGTGTGCTTAACGTTTTGACGTGCCTAGACATTGCGGTCTAGGGGCATCCCTTATTTGCAGAACTAGCAGCCCTCGGTGTGGCGGGTGAGGAGGGTAGTTTCTGCTTGTCTCTGGAGCCACAGAGGGGGTGGCCAAAACTGCATGGGAGCAGCCAGTGGAGCAGTAGCGAAGGGGTTTGAATGTCAAGGGAGCGGCAATTAATGTTTGGGTTTGGTTGTGGACTAGCTTTGCTTGGCTGTAATGTGCAGTAGAGTCTTGGAATTCTTAGGGCATTGCTGAGCGTCAGGGTGACTTCTTTGCTGTTGTGTTTTTCAGACGTAGCGGGCTGACCTGTGTGCCGAGGGGCACGGATGGAGTTGCGTGCAGTTAGTGTGCCATAGTGAGGTGAGTTGGCTGTGGTGTTGGTAGGGAAATGTAACCGTGGCTGTATGATCCGTTACCGTGTGTTGGTTTTGTTCAATGAAGTTACAATCATCCTTGCTGTTTGTATATTCCAGGTGGAGCTCAAGCCTCAACACAACCACAGAAGATGAGGCAAGCCGGGCATCAGAGCAGTCAAGGTAATGCAGTGGAGATAGGTGTTGCTTGGGGCAGCCTGTGCTTTAGTGTAGTACAAAAGCATGCTTTTTCTGTGGCAGGTGCCAAATGCAGCCTCAGAGGGGTGAAGCTTCTTGCTGATGTGTGGTCTGAGAGGTGAGGAGGTTGTTGTTCAAATAGGTGTGTTAGAGCCCTGTAGTACGCAGCAACTCCATTGAGCATTGGCCTTTGGTTTTGTAGATGCTGTGTGGTCCGCTTTTAGAATGCAAAGAGCAGTTGAGGTGAACAGGGGAGTAGAGAGATGGAGCACGGGACTGATTTCTCAGAAGCGCAATAGTAATATTTTCCGTCTGTCTACCTGAAATGCCCCAGGTGATGATGACTGCAGCATCCAATGTTTGAATTGGCATCAAATAGGTGAGCAGAATGCCTTGGCAGTTTTGCAGTGGGTGTAGTACAAGATGTTGGCAGTGAGCAGTGTGATGCTGACTTGGCACTGTTTTCTGTATGGTTTTTTTTTTTTTTTTTTTTTGCAGATTATTGTCCAGGACAATGTGAGAGTGCAGGATTTTTCCAGATAGTTGATGCAGTTTGGGTTTTTTCTGCCAAGGATATCTTCAGGCCCTCGGTCCTCAGAAAGTTAAGGGGGCTGTGGTTTTGGTCCGGGAAGAGGGCAGAATGTTGAGAATGGCAGGGAAGGGATTTAGCCTAGGGTAGAGGGTTGTGCAGGAAGAGTGCACCTTGTTACACGTTTGGAGAGGGGTTTAATTTTCAGCCCCAAGCTAGCGTGTACCAGGCAGGGCAGTTCCAGCCTATATCTGTCTTGTTATTTAGACTGTGTAGACTCTGCTGTGTCTTAAATCTTCTGCAGGTCTTGATGTCATCTTTGCATTTGATCCACGTGTCATCTCTAGACTCTTGGATGTCTGTTCTTAGTAAGGTGCTGATCAGGCGCTGCTTTTCTTGCTTTCTGATCTTCATGTACAGGTAGGTCTTGCATTTTGGCAATTTCTGGTCAGTTGCCTATTGCGTAGGCATCACAGGACACGTTAGCATCCTCAGCCCTTATTGTTCCATTTTCTTAAATCCCTGTTCTGACACTTCCTCCATACATACTCTGTTTTGAGGTGTTTAAGAAGGGCTCACCCTTGCATCCTTCTAGTTGTGGCTATGGCTCTTAAAGGGGCCATAGTCTTCCATTTTTCAACGGCTGACATAATCTTTCTTGCAGCTCCCTACATCTTGTTGCCCAATGCCAGCCCTCTTTTGAGAGTCATTCTTACCAAGTTTCCTTTCTTTTTCTGCATCCTGTCATTGGTTTTCTGTGCAGAGTCAGTCTGTGCACGTTTGAATCTGGCTGGAGCTGCTCTGCCTGAGCTAAGGAAATGGTAGTTAGCAGAAGAATAGCAGTGAAATTCTATCTTTAGATATACCCGTCTAGTTAGGCTTTGAAGGGCGAGGTGATACGGTGCATTCCAGAGCAAGTAGCCATAGATACATGGGGTGAGGAGAATCATTTTTGGTCGGTTATGCAGCCACAGAGGGAATGACCAAAGCCATCTCAGAACTGACGTTGGAGTGTCGGTAGAGCAGTTTAAATTCTTGGGGCAATAAATCTGGTGTGTATGGTTGTTAAGATTTGATTTTATCTTTTTTTTTTCTGCCTGGCTGTTGTGTGAAGAAGGGTTGCTATTCCTGAATCAAAACAGTGTGTGGAATTGTTTAGTTACTATCAAGTCTGGGGGTAAGTTATTGAATGTTGAGTTCTACAGGTGCAGAGGCATCGGGTCTGGCAGCAAGGGGTGACAATTGAACTGGGGGTAGATTCCCATAGCCAGGTGGGTTGGCTGCCGAGTCAACAGTTAGATATGACTTGTACCTACATTACCTACAAACGCCAGCTAGTAATTTTGTTTGGGTTTTATTTTTTGTCTTTCAAGATGCAATGAGCATCGTTGTCATTTATGATGTTTGTGTCATCTGTGTCTATTGTGACATCATTGTTATATATGGTGTGTGTCGTGTGTGTCTATTTTGACATCATTGTCATTTTTAATGTCTATGTCGTCTCTGTCATCATTCTCGTGTCTGTCTGTGTCGTCTGTCTCTATTGTGAAATCACTGTCATTTAAAATGTCTGTGTTTTATGAGTCGTCATTTTCGTGTCTGTCTGTGCCTATTGTGACATCATTCTCATATATAGTGAGTGTCGTGTGTGTCTATTTTGAAATTTATAATGTCTGTGTTGCCATTTTCGTGTCTGTCGTCTGTGTCTATAGTGACATCATCGTCATTTAGAAAGTCTGTGTCGTATGTCATCTGTGTCGTCTGTGTCCATAGTGACCTCATTGTCATTTACTATGTCTGTGTTGTCTGTCAATTGTGACATCGTTTCTTATAATGTCTGTGTCGTCTGTGTATATTGTGACATCATTGTCACTTATAATGTCTGTGTAGTCGGTTTATTGTGACATCATTGTCACCTATAATATCTGTGTCGTCTGTGTCATCTGAGTCTTCTGTGTGGTCTGTGTCTATTGTGACATCGTTGTCATTTATAATGTCTGTGTCATCTTTGTATATTTTGACATCATTGTAATTTATGTCTGTGTGGTCTGTGTCGTCTGAGTCGTCTGTGTGTACTTTGACATCATTTTCATTTATAATGTCTGTGTCGTCCTTGTCACCCCTGTCGTTTTTGTCTATTGTGACATCATTGTCATTTTTAATGTCGTTGTCGCCTGTGTCGCCTGTGTCTATAGTGTCATCACTGTCATTTAAAATGTCTGTGTCGTTTTTGTCTATTGTGACATCATTGTCATTAATAATGTCTGTATGGTCTGTGTCGTCTGATTCTATTGTGACATAATACTAATATATAATGTCTGTGTCATCTCTGTCGTTTGTATCATATTTGTCTATTGTGACTTCATTGTCATTTCTAAATTCTGTTTTCTGAGTTGTCTGTGCCTATTGTGACATCATGTTCATTTATAGTGTCTGTGTTGTCTGTGTCTACTGTGACATCGTCATATATAATATCTGTGTGGTCTCTGTTGTCTGTGCCTATTGTGACATCATGCTAATTTTTAATGTCTGTGTCATCTGTGTCTATTGTGACATCATTGTAATTTATAATGTCGGTGTCGTCTGTGTCTATTCTGATATCATTGTCTTTTATAATGTCAGTGTCGTCTGTGTCTATTGTGACATCGTTGTCATTTATAATGTCTGTGTCGTCGGTGTCGTCTTTGTATATTGTGATATCTTGTCATTTATAATATCTGTGTATTCTTTGTCTACTGTGAAACTATTGTCATTTATAATGTCTGTGTATTCTGAGTCTATTGTGACATCATTGTCATTTATAATGTCTGTGTCGTCTGTGTCTATTGTGACATCATTGTAATTTATAATGTCTGTGTTGTCTCTGTTGTCTGTGTCTGTTGTGATATCATTGTAATTTGTAACGTCTGTGTTGTCGGTGTCTGTTCTTATATCCTTGTCACTTATAATGTCCCTGTCGCCTGTGTCTGTTTTGACATCATTGTCATTTATAATGTCTGTGTCATCTGTTTCTATTTTGATGTTATTTTCATTTATAATGTCTGTGTCGTTTGTGTTGTCTGGTCTATTGTGACATCATTGTCATTTATCATGTTTGAGTTGTCTGTGATATTGTGACAACTTTGTAATTTATAATGCCTGTATCGTCTGTTTCGTCTGTGTCGTCTGTTTCATATGTATCTCTTGTGACTTAATTGTCATATATAATGTCTCTAGTCTGTGTCGTCTGAGTCTTCAGTGTCATCTGTGTCTATTCTGACGTTGTTGTCATATATAATATCTATGTCATCTGCGTTGTCTGTATCTATTGTGACATCATTATCATTTATAATGTCTGTGTCGTCTGTCTGTTGTGACATCAATATCATTTATAATGTCTGTGTGGTATGTGTCTATGGTGAAACCACTGTCATTTCTAATGTCTGTGTCATCTGTGTGCCTGTGTATACTGTGACATCATTGTCTGTTTTCTGTGTCGTCTCTGTGGTCTGTGTAGTCTCTGTCGCCTCTGTCGTTTCTGTCGTCTGTGGTTATTACGAAATCATTGTCTTTTAAAATATCAGAGTAGTCTGTGTCTAGTGTGATATCATTGTCATTTATAATGTCTGTGTCGTCTGTGTTTATTGTGACATAATTGTCATTCATAATGTCTGTGTCGTTTGTCATTTGTGTCGTCTGTATCGTCTGTGTCTGTTGTGACATCATTGTCATTTTTAATGTCTGTGTAGTCTGTGTCTGTTTTGACATCATTGTCTTTTATAATGCCTGTCTCATCTGTGTGGTCTGTGTCATGTGTGTCTTTTGAGACATCATTGTCATATGTAATGTCTGTGACGTCAGTGACGTCTGTGTCTTCTGTGTCAATTGTGACTTTTTCATTTATAATGGCTTTGTTGTCTGTGTGGTCTCTATCATCTGTGTCCTCTGTGTTTATTGTGACATCATTGTCATGTATAATGTCTGTGTTGTCTGTGTCTATTGTGATATCACTGTCATTTATAATGTCTGTGTCTAATGTGACATCATTTTCATTTATAATGGTTTTGTTGTCTGTGTCGTTTCTCTCGTCTGTGTCTATAGTGACAACATTTTCATTTATAATGTCAGTGTTGTTTGTGTCTGTAGTGACATCATTTTCAATAATAATGTCTGTGTCGTCTGTGTCTATTGTGAAATCATTTTCATTAATAATGACTTTGTTGTCTGTGTTGTCTGTGTCATCCCTGTCCTCTGTATAGTCTGTGTCTATCGTGATATTATTGTCATTTGTAATATCTGTGTCGTCTCTGTCGTCTGTGTCTGTTGTCATATCATTTTCATTTATAATGTCTGTGTCGTCGGTGTCTATTCTGACATCATTTTCTTTTATAATGTCTGTCTCGTATGAGTCATCTGTGAATATCGTGATATCACTGTCATTTATAATGTTTGTATCATCTGTGTCTATTGTGACATAATTGTCATTTATAATGTCTGTGTCGTCTGTGTCTATTGTGACATCATTGTAATTTATAATGTCTGTGTTGTCTCTGTTGTCTGTGTCTGTTGTGATATCATTGTAATTTGTAACGTCTGTGTTGTCGGTGTCTGTTCTTATATCCTTGTCACTTATAATGTCCCTGTCGCCTGTGTCTGTTTTCACATCATTGTCATTTATAATGTCTGTGTCGTCTCTGTCTATTTTGACATCATTTTCATTTATAATATCTCTGTCATATGTGTCGTCTGTGTTGTCTGTGTCTATTCAGACTGCATTGTTGTTTATAAAGTCTGTGTCTGTTGTGACATAATTTTTTTTATTATATTTGTGTTGTCTTTGTCGTCTCTGTCTGTTGTGACATCATTGTCATTTATTATGTCTGTGTCATCTGTGTCTTCTGTGTCTATTTTGACATCGTTTTCATTTAGAATGACTGTCGTCTGTGTGGTCTGTATCGTCTCTATCGTCTGTATCCTCTGTGTCTATTTTGACATCATTTTCTTTTATAATGTCTGTGTCGTATGTTTTGTCTTTCTAGTCTGTCTATAGTGACATCATTGTAGTTTAGAGTGTCTGTGTCGTCTATGTCTATTGTGACATCGTTGTCATTTACAATGTCTTTGTCTATTGTGACATCGTTGTCATTTACAACGTCTTTGTCTATTGTGACATCGTTGTCGTTTATAATGTCTGTGTCGTCACTGTTGTCTTTGTCTATTGTGATATCTTTGTCATTTATAACCTCTGTGTCGTCATAGTTGTCTGTTTTCTGTGTCTATTGTGACGTCTTTGTCATTTATAACGTCTTTGTCTCCTGTGTCAATTTTGACATCATTTTAATTTATAATATCTGCGTCATCTGTGTCTATTGTGAAATCATTTTCATTAAAAATGACTGTGTCGTCTGTATCGTCAGTGTGTATATTTACATAATTGTCATTTATAATTCCTGTGTCTTCTGTCGTCTGAGTCTATTGTCACAGCATTTTTATTTATAATGTCTGTCATCTGTGTCTTTAGTTACATTATTGTCATTTATAATGTCTGTGTCATCTGTGTCTATAGTTACATCATTGTCATTTATAACGTCTGTGTCGTCTGTATCGTCTGTCTCTTGTGACATCATTGTCATTTATAAAGTCTTTGTCGTCTGTGTCTATAGTAACATCATTATCATTTATAATGTCTGTGTCGTCTGTGTCTATAGTAACATCATTATCATTTATAATGTCTGTGTCTTTTGTGTCATTTGTGTCATCTGTCTTGTCTGTGTCTCTTGTGACATCATTGTCATTTATAAAGTCTGTGTCGTCTGTGTCTACTGTGACATCGTTGTCATTTATAATGTCTGTGTCGTGTTTGTCGTCTTTGTCTACTGTGAAATCATTGTCATTTATAATGTTTTTGTCTTCTGTGTTGTTTCTGTCGTCTGTGTCTATAGTGATATTATATTCTTTTTTAATGTATGTCTCTGTAGTAACATCATTTTCATTAATAATATCTGTGTCATTTGTGTCGTCTTTGTATATTGTGACATCATTGTCATAAATAATGTCTGTATTGTTTGTGTCTATTTTGACAACATTGTCATTTATAATGTCTGTGTCTTCTGTATCGTCTGTGTCTACTGAGATATCATTTTCATTTATAATATCTGTGTCATCTGTGTCCATTGTGACATCGATATTTAAAAGTGTCTGTGTCGTCTGTGTCTATCGTGACATAATTGTCATTTATAATGTTAGTGTCTTCGGTGTCGTCTGTCTATTGTGACATTGTCATTTATCATGTTTTTGTCATCCGTCTCGTCTGTGTCGTCTGTTTGTATTGGGACATCATTGTCTTTTATAACAACTCTGCCGTCTGTGTCGTCGCTGTCTATTATGACATAAGTGTAATTTATAATATCTGTGTCGTTTGTATCGTCAGAGTCTATTGTGAAATCATTGTCATTTATAATGTCTCTCTTGTCTTTTACAACTGTGTCGTCTGTGCTGTCTGTGTCTATTGTGACATCCTTGTCAAATATAATATCTGTGTCGTCTGTGTCTATTATGACATCATTTTCATTTATAATGTCTTTGTTCTCTCTGTCGACTCTGTCACCTGTGTCTATTGTGACATCATTATCATTTACACTGTATGTGTCCTGTGTGTCGCCTGTGTCTATTGTGACATCATTGTCATCTGTGTTGTCTGTGTCGTCTGTATCGTTTGTGTCTTCTGTGTCTATTGCGACATCATTTTCATTTGTAGTGTCTGTGTCACCTGTGTCGTCTGTCTCTATTTTGACATCATTTTCATTAATAATGTCTGTGTCATCTGTGTTGTCTGTGTCGGCTGTGTCGTCTTTGTCTATTGTGACATCTATGTTATTTATAATGACTGTATCATCTGTGTGGTCTTTCTCTATTGCGACATCATAGTCATTTATAATGTCTTTGTCATCTGTGTATTCTGTGGCTATTGTGACATCATTGTCATTAGTAATGTCTGTGGCGTCTGTGTCATGATAGTCTATGGTGACATCATTGTCATTTAAAATGTCTGTGTTGTCTGTGTCTATTGTGACATCACTGTAATTTTTAATATCTGTGTCCTCTGTGTCATCTGTGTCTATCGTGCCATCATTGTCATTCATGTCTCTGTCGTCTGTATCGTTTGTGTCTTCTGTGTCTATGGTGACATCATTTTCATTTATAACGTCTGTGTCATCTGAGTTATCTGTGTTGTCTGTGTCCTTTGTGTCGTCTCTGGCATCTGTGTCTATTTTGAAATCCTTGTCATTTATAATGTCTGTGTCGTCTGTGTTTTCTCTGTATATTTGTGACATCATTGTCATTAAAAATATCTGTGTCGTCTGTATCTTCTGTGTCTATTGTTACATAATTGTCATTTATAACGTCTATGCCGTCTCTGTCGTCTGTGTATATTGTGACATCATTGTAATTTTTTATGTGTGTCTTCATTGTCGTCTGTGTCTATTGTGACATCAATTTATTTATAATGTCTGTTTCCTCTGTGTCTATTTTGACATCATTGTCATTTATAATGTCTGTTTCATCTCTGTCTATTTTCACATCATTGCAATTTATAATGTCTGGGTCGTCTGTGTCATCTTTGTCTATTATGACATCATTTTCATTTATAATATCTGTGTCGTCTGTGTTTATTGTGACATCATTTTCGTTTATAAAGTCTTCGTCGTCTGTGTCGTCTTTTTCATCTGTTTTTATTGTGGTATCATTTTCATTTATAACATCTATGGCCTCTGTGTCCTGTGTGTTGTCTGTGTTTATTTTGAAATCCATGTCATTTATAATGTCTGTGTCCTCTGTGACTTCTGTGTCTATTGTGACATCCATGTCACTTATAATGTCTGTTGTCTGTGTCTGTTGTTACATAATTGTCATTTATAATGTCTTTGCCGTCTCTGTCGTCTTTGTATATTGTGACATCATTGTCAGTTTTAATGTGTGTCTTCTGTTTTGTCTGTGTCTATTGTGACATCATTGTCATTTATCATGTCTGTTTCGTCTGTGTCTATTGTGACATCATTTTCATTTATCATGTCTGTGTCTTTTCTGTCTTCTGTGTCTGTAATCTGTGTCTATTGTGACTTCATTGTCATTCATAATCTCTATGTCTTCTTTTTTTCTGTGTCGATTGTGTCGTCTTTTTTGTCTGTGTTTATTGTGACATGGTTGTAATTTATACAGTCTGTGTTGTCTGAGTCATCTGTGTTATCTGAGGCGTCTGTGGCATCTGAGGCGTCTGTTGCCTCTGTGTCTATTTTGAAATAATTGTCATTTATAATATCTGTGTCGTTTGTTTTGTCGGTGTCTATTGTGATTTCATTGTCATTAAAAATGTCAGTGTTGTTGGTGTCATCTGTGTCTACTGTGACATCATTGTCATTTATAGTGTCTGTGTAGTCTGTGTCCTCTGTCTTTTGTGACATCATTGTCATTTATACAGTCTGTGTTGTCTGTGTCTATTGTGACATCATTTTAATTTATAATGTCTGTCTCGTCTGTGTGGTCTGTGTTTACTTTGACATATTTTTCATATATAATGTCTATTGTGATTTCATTGTCATTAAAAATGTCTGTTTTGTCTGTGTCATCTGTGTCAATTGTGACATCATTGTCATTTATATTGTCTGTGTCGTCTGTGTCTTTTGTGACATCATTGTCATTTATAATGTCTTTTTTTTCTGTGTCGTCTGTGTCTGTTCTGATATCATTTTCATTAATAATATCTGTGTCATCGGTATGGTCTGAGTCATCTGTGTCTATTGTGAAAACATTGTCATTTATGTCATCTGTGTCATCTGTGTTGTCTGTGTCTTCTGTATCTATTTTGGCATCTTTTTCATTTATAATGTGGGCGTCTTCTTTGTCGTCTGTATAGTGTGGGTCATCTGTGACCTCTGTTTCTATTCTGACATCATTGTCATTTGTAATGTCTCTGTCGTCTGTGTTTTCTGTCTATTGTGACATTATTGTCATTAATAATATCTGTGTTGTCTCTGTCGTCTGTATCTATTGTAACATCATTGTCATTTATATAGTCTGTGTCATCTCTGTCTATTTTGACATCGTTGTCATTTATAATATCTGTGTCGTCTGTGTTTTGTGACATCGTTGTCATTTATAATGTCTTTGTCGTCTATGTTGTCTGTGTCAATTGTGACATAATTTTAATTTATAAAGTCTGTGTCATCTGTGTCTATTGTGACATCTTTGTCATTTATAATGTCCGTCCTTTGTCGTCTGTGTCTGTTGTGACATAATTTTCTTCTATAATGTCTGTGTCTTCTTTGTCGTCTGTGTCTATTGTGACACCATTGTCATTTATAATGTCTGTGTCATCTGTGTATGTTTTGACATCATTGTCATTTATGTCTGTGTCGTCTCTATATTGTGACATCATTTTCATTTATAATGTGTGTCTTCTGTCTCGTCTGTGTGTATTTTGAAACAATTTTCATGTATAATGTCTGTGTCATCTTTGCCTACTTTGACATCATTGTCATTTATAATGTCTGTGTGTTCTGTGTCGTCTGTGTCTATTGTGATATCATTGTCATGTATAATATCTTGTCATCTGTGTCGTTTGTGTCTATTGTGACATCATTTTCATTTATATTGTCTGTGTGGTCTGTGTCATATTTGTCTATTGTGACATCAATGTTATTTATAATGTCTGTGTCGTTTGTGTCATCAGGGTGATCTGTGTCATCTGTGATATCATTTTCATTTATACTGGGTCATCTGTGTCATCTCTATTTATTGTGACATCATTGCCATTTATAATGTCTTTGTCTTCTGTGTCGTCTGTGTCTACCTTGATAAAATTTTATGTTATAACATCTGTCATCTGTGTTGTCTGTATCTATTGTGACACAATTTTCATTTATAATGTCTGTGTCGTCTCTCTCTATTGTGACATCATTGTAATTTATATTGTCTGTGTCCTCTGTCTTGTCTGGGTCTATTGTGACATCACTGCCATTTATAATATCTGTGTTGTCTGTTTCCTCTGTATTGTCTCTGTCGTCCGAGTCTATTGTGACATTCTTGTCATTTATATTGTCTGTGTCGTCTGTGTCCCTTTTGACATCATAGTCATTTATAATGTCTTTATCTTGTGTGTCGTCTGCGTTTATTGTGACATCATAGTCATTTTTAATGTCTTTATCTTGTGTGTCGTCTGCGTTTATTGTGACATCATTGTCATTTATAATGTCTGTGTGGTCTGTGTCGCCTGTGTCGTCTGTGTGTATTGTGACATCATTGTCATTTATATTGTCTGTTTCGTCTGTCTTGTCTGGGTCTATTTTGATATCACTGCCATTTATAATATCTGTGTCGTCTGTTTCCCCTCTATTGTCTCTGTCGTCTGAGTCTATTGTGACATCCTTGTCATTTATAATATATGTGTCGTCTGTGTCTATTGTGACATCTATGTCATTTATAATATCTATGTCATCTGTATCTATTGTGATGACATTGTCATTTATACTGACTCTCTAATCTGTGTCTATTTTGACATCTTTTTCATTTTTAATGTCTGTCGTCTGTGTCTATTTTGAAATCATCTGTGTCGTCTCTGTCTATTGTGACATAATTGAAATTTATAATACCTCTGTCGTCTGTGTCATCTGAATCGTCTGTCTACTGTGATATAGTTTTCATTTATAATGTCTTTGTCGTCTGTGTCTTTTGTGACATCATTGTCATTTGTAATGTATGTGTCGTCTGTGACGTCTGTTTCTATTGTGATAAATTATTCTTTAACAATGTCTTTCTTGCATATCTCGTCTCTGTCCTCTGTGTCGTCTGTGTCTAGTGTGACATCATTGTGTTTTATAATGTCTGTGTCCTCTGTTTCTATTGTGACATCATTGTCATTTATAATGTCCGTGTCATTTGTGTGTGTTGTGACATCATTGTCATTTAAATAAGGGAAGCAGGATGCATGTAAGTCCTATACCATTGGTTTTACAGTTTATATTATTTTTTGAATTGATGGCCTCCACATGCCCTATGAACATGCCATGATTATTTTTCTGATCTTACGCATTTATATATCAGATATATTTTTCTCAGGTTTTGAGACAAAATAGGGAAAGAAAAGGAAACGAATAAATGAAAATATTTAAACACACTCTGGGTGTCTTAACTGCCAACTTTCAAGGTTGGGCTTGATGACCCGGTGGGTCTCTTCAGACCTGGTTATTCTATGATTCTATGATTTATAAAGTCTGTGTCTTCTCTGTGGTCTCTCGTGTGTGTTTATTTTGACATCATTTTCATTTATAATATCTGTGTCGTCTGTGTCATCTGTATCGTCTGTGACATCTGTGTCTTATGTGACATGGATTTCATTTATAACATCTGTTTCGTCTTTGTCGTCTGTGTGTATTTTGACATCATTTTCATTTATAATGTCTGTGTCGTCTGTGTTGTCTCTGACGTCTGTGTCTATTGTGACATAGATGTCATTAATAATAAATGTGTGTATGTGTCGTCTGTGTCTATTGTGACATCTTTGTCATTTCTAATGTCTGTGTCGTCTGTGTTGTCTCTGTCTATTGAGACATCATGGTCATTTATAATGTCTATGTTGCATGTCTCGTCACTGACCTCTGTGTCATCTGTGTCGTTTGTGTCTATTGTGACAACATTGTCATTTATAAGGTATTTGTCGTCTTTGTCGTCTGTGTCTATTTTGACATAATTGTCATTTATATTGTCTGTTAAGTCTGTGTCTATTGTGACATCATTTTCATTTTTAGAGTCTGTGTAGTGTGTGTCGTCTTTGTCTATTGTAACATCATGGTCATTTATAATAGGAGTGTCACATGTGTCATCTGTGTCGTCTGTGTCTATTGTGACATCATTTTCATTTATAATGTCTTTGTCCACTGTGTCGTCTATGTCGTCTCACGTCTGTGTATAGTGACATCATTGTCATTTATAATGTCTGTGTCGTTTGTGTTGTCTGTGTCGTCTGTGATGTCTGTGTCTATTGTGATATCATTGTAATTTATAATGTCTTTGTCGTCTGTGTCATCTGTGTTGTCTGTGTTTATTGTGACATCACTGTCATAATAATTTCTGTGTGGACGGTGTCGTTTGTTTCGTCTCTCGTCTGTGTCTATTGTGACATCATTTTCATTTATAATGTCTTTGTTGTCTGTGTCGTCAGTTTCCATTGTTACATCATTGTCGTAAATTATGTCTCTGTCGTCTGTGTATTCTATGTCATCAGTGTCTATTTTGACATCATTGTCATTTATAATATCTCTGTCATCTGTTTCTATTGTGACATTATTGTCTTTATAATGTCTTTGTCGTCTGTGTCCTCTTGTCGTCTATGTAGTCTTTGTCGTCTGTGTATATTGTGACATCATTATCGTTTATAATGCCTTTGTTGCATCTGTCGTCTGTCCTCTGTGTTGTCTGTGTCATCTGTGTATATTGTGACATCATTGTAATTTCTAATGTCTTATTCGTCTGTGTCGTATATGTCATCTGTGTCTATTGTGAGATAATTTTCATTTATAATGTCTGTGTCATCTGTGTCTGTTGTGACATCATTGTTTTTAAGTAAGAGAAGCATGATGCATGTAAGTCCTATACCTTTGATTTTATAGTAGATATTTTTGTCTGTTTGATGGTTTCCACATGCCCTGTGAATGTGCCATAGTTATTTATCTGATCTTGCGCATTTATGTATCAGATATATTTTTCTCAGTTGTTGAGAGAAAAAAGGGGGAAAGAAAAGGAAATGAATAAATGAAAATATTTAAACACACTCTGCGTTCCTTAACTGCCAACTTTAAAGGTTGGGCTCGATGACCCGGTGGTCCTCTTCCAACCAGGTTATTCTATGATTCTATGATTTGTAACGTCTGTGTCGTCTCTGTGGTCTCTTGTCTGTGTCTATATTAAAATCATTTTCATTTATAACATCTGTGTCGTCTGTGTCGTCTATGTGTATTGTGACATCATTTTTATTTCTAATGTCTGTGTCGTCACTGTCGTCTTTGTCATTAATGTCATCTCTCATATGTGTTTATTGTGACTTCATTTATAATGTCTATGTAGTCTGTGTCGCCTCTGTCTATTTTGACATCTTTGTCGTTTATAACGTCTGTGTCGTCTGTGTCTATTGTGACATCATTTTCATTTCTAGTGTCTGTGCCGTCTGTGTCATCTGTGTCTATTGTGACCTCATTTTCATTTATTATGTCCATGTCATGTGTTATCTGTGTCGTTTGTGTTTATTGTGACATCGTTTTCATTTATAATGTCTTTGTTGCATCTGTCGTCTCTGTCCTCTGTGTTGTCTCTGAAATTTTTGTCTATTGTGACATCATTGTCATTTATAATGTCTCTGTCTTCTGTTTCGTCTATCTCGATACTCGTCTGTGTCTATTGTGATATCATTGTCACTTATGTCTGTGTCCTCTGTGTCTGTTGTGACATCATTGTCATTTATAAAGTCTGTGTGATGTGTGTCGTCTGTCTATTGTGACATCATTGTCATTATAATTTCTGTCGTCTTTGTCTTCTGCTTCATCTCTCGTCTGTGTCAATTGTGACATCATTTTCATTAATAATTCTTTGTCGTCTATGTCGTCTGCGTCATCAGTGTCTATTGTGACATCATTGTCATAAATAATGCGTCAGTCTTCTGTGTATTCTCTGTCGTCTGTCTACTGTGACATCACTGTCATTTATAATGTTTTGACATCTGTATCTTCTGTGTCATCAGTCTCTGTTGTGACATCTTTGTCATTTATAAAGTCTGTGTCTTCTGTGCCATCTGTGTCTATTGTGAAATCATTTTTATTTATAATGTCTGTTTCCTCATTGTCATCTTTATCGTCTGTGTTGTCTTTGACATCTGTCTATTGTTACATCAGTGTAATTTATAATGTCTGTGTTGTCTGTGTCATCTCTGTCTATTGAGACATCATTGTCATATAAAATATCTGTGTCGTCTGTGTTGTCTGTGACATCTGTATTTATTTTGACATCATTGCCATTTATAATGTCTTTCGTGTGTGTCTATAGTGACATCGTTGTCATTTATAATGCCTGTGTCTTTTTGTCATCTGTGCTGTCTGTGACATCTGTATTTATTGTGACATCATTGTCATTTATAATGTCTTGTTGTATGTGTCGTCTGTCTCTATTGTGACACATTGTCTTTTAAAATGTCAGTGTCGTCTGTGTATATTGTGACATAATTATCATGTATAATGTCTGTCGTCAGTGTTGTCTGTGTCTATTGTGAAATAATTGTTATTTATCATGTCTGTGTCGTCTGTTCCTATTCAGAATCTATTGTCATTTATAGTGTCTTTGTCGTCTGTGTCTATTGTGACATCATTGCCTTATATAATGTCTGTTTCTTCTGTGTCGTCTTTGTCGTCTATTGTGCCAACTTTTTCATTTATAATGTCTGTGTTGTCTCTGTCGTCAGAGTCTATTGTGACATCATTGTCATTTATAATGTCTGTAACTGGTGTGTCATCTGTGTTTATTGTGACATCATTGTCATTTATAATGTCCGTGTCGTCTGTGTCAATTTTGACATCATTCTCATTTATAATTTTTGTGTCGTCTGTGTTTATTGTGAGATCATTGTCATCTATGTCTGTGTTGTCTTTGTCTATTGTGACATTATTTTCATTTACAATGTCTGTGACGTCTGTGTCTATCGTGACATCATATTCATTTACAATGTCTGTGTCATCTGTATCGTCTGTGTCTATTGTGACATCGTTGTCATTTATAATGTCTGAGTTGTATGTGTCGTCTGTGTGTATCGAAACATCGTTGTCATTTATAATGTCTGTGTCGTCTATGTCTATTGTGACATCATTGTCATTTAAAATCTCTGTGTAGTCCGTGCTGTCTGTGTTGTCTGTGTATTCAGACGGCATTTTCATTTATTATGTCTGTGTCCTCTGTGTCTGTTATGACATAATTTTAATTCACAGTGTCTGTGTCGTCTCTGTTTTCTGTGTCGCCTGTGTCTATTGTGACATCATTGTCATTTATAATGTCTGTGTTGTCTTTGTCGTCTGTGTAATCTCTGTCTGTTGTGGCATCCTTGTCATTTATAATGTCTGAGTCGTCTGTGTTGTCTACGTCTATTCAGACGGAATTTTCATTTATAATGTCTGTGTTGTCTATGTCGTCTGTGTCTATTGTGATATCATTGTCATTTATAATGTCACAGAATCACAGAATCACAAGGTTGGAAGAGACCCACTGGATCATCAAGTCCAACCATTCCTATCAAACACTAAACCATATCCCTCAGCACCTCATCCACCCTTACCTTAAACACCTCCAGGGAAGGTGACTCAACCACCTCCCTGGGCAGCCTGTTCCAGTGCCCAATGACCCTTTCTGTAAAGAATTTTTTCCTAACGTCTAGCCTAAACCTCCCCTGGCGGAGCTTCAGGCCATTCCCTCTTGTCCTGTCCCCTGTCACATGGAAGAAGAGGCCAGCACCCTCCTCTCCACAACCTCCTTTCAGGTAGTTGCAGAGAGCAATGAGGTCACCCCTCACCCTCCTCTTCTCCAGGCTAAACAACCCCAGCTCTCTTAGCCGCTCCTCATAAGGCCTGTTCTCCAGCCCCTTCACCAGCTTTGTTGCTCTTCTCTGGACCCGTTCCAGAGCCTCAACACCCTTCTAGTGGTGAGGGGCCCAGAACTGAACACAGGATTCAAGGAGCGGTCTCACCAGTGCCGAGTACAGAGGGAGGATAACCTCCCTGGACCTGCTGGTCACACCATTTCTGATACAAGCCAAGATGCCATTGACCTTCTTGGCCAATGTCTATGTTGTCTGTGCCGTCTGTGTGTATTGTGATATCATTGTCATTTATAATGTCTGTGTCGTCTGTGAATATTGTGACATTATTGTCATTTATAATGTCTGTCATCTGTGTCGTCTGTGTCGATTGCGACATCATTGTCATTTATAATGTCTGTCGTCTGTGTCGAATGTGACACCATTGTCATTTATAACGTCTGTCGTCTGTCTAGTCTGTGTCTATTGTGACATCATTGTAGTCTATAGTGTCTGTGTTGTCTGTGTCGTCTATGTCTATTTTGATATCACTGTCATTTATAATGTCTGTGTCGTCTGTGTCAATTTTGACCTCATTCTCATTTATAATTTCTGTGTCGTCTGTGTCTATTGTGACATCATTGTCATTTATAATGTCTGTGTTGTCTCTGTCGACTGTGTCTAGTTTGACATCATATCCATTTATAGTGTCTTTGTAGTCTCTGTCGTCTGTATTGTATGTGTCTATTGTTACATAATTATCATTTATAAAATGTGTTGTGTGTGTCTATTGTGGCATCGTTGTCATTTATAATGTCTGTGACGTCTGTGTAATCTGTCTCTATTGTGACATCCTTGTCACTTATAATGTGTGTATCGTCTGTCTGTTGTGACATTATTTTCATTTACCATGTCTGTGTCATCTGTGCTGTCAGTGTCTATTGTGACATCTTTGTCATTTATAATGTCTGTGTCGTCTATGTCTATTGTGACATTATTGTCATTTATAATGTCTTTGTCGTCTGTGTCTGTTGTGAAAATATTGTAATTTTTAATCTTTGTGTCGTTTGTGTCTTTTGTGACATCATTGTCATTTATCATGTCTTTGACGTATGTGTCGTCTGTGTTTATTGTGACATCATTGTCATTTATTACATGAGTGTCGTCTGTGTTATCTGTGTCTAGTGTGACTTAATTTTCATTTATAATATCTTTGTAGTCTGTGTCGACTGTGTCGTCTCAGTCGTCTGTGTCTTCTGTGACATCATTGTCATTTATAATGTCTGTATTGTTTGTGTCTATTTTGACAACGTTGTCTTTTATAATGTCTGTGTCTTCTGTATCGTCTGTGTCTACTGAGATATCATTTTCATTTATAATATCTGTGTCATCTGTGTCCATTGTGACATCGATATTTAAAAGTGTCTGTGTCGTCTGTGTCTATCGTGACATCATTGTCATTTATAATGTCAGTGTCTTCGGTGTCGTCTGTCTATTGTGACATCGTCATTTATCATGTTTTTGTCATCTGTCTCGTCTGTGTCGTCTGTGTGTATTGGGACTTCATTGTCATTTATAACAACACTGTCGACTGTGTCGTCGCTGTCTATTATGACATAATTGTAATTTATAATATCTGTGTCTTTTGTATCATCGGAGTCTATTGTGAAATCATTGTCATTTATAATGTCTCACTTGTCTTTTACAACTGTGTCGTCTGTGCTGTCTTTGTCTATTGTGACTTCCTTGTCATATATAATATCTGTGTCGTCTGTGTCTATTGTGACATCATTTTCATTTATAATGTCTGTGTTGTCTCTGTTGACTGTGTCGTCTGTGTCTATTGTGACATCATTGTCATTTGTAGTGTCTGTGTCATCTGTGTCGTCTCTCTCTTTTGACGTCATTGTTGTTAATAATGTCTGTGTCATCTGTGTTGTCTGTGTCGGCTGTTGCGTCTGTGTCTATTGTGACATCATTTTCATTTATAATGTGTTTCTCTTCTGTGTCATCTGTGTCTATTGTGACATCATTGTTATTTATAATGACTGTATCATCTGTGCGGTCTTTCTCTATTGCGACATCATAGCGATTTATAATATCTTTGTCGTCTCTGTATTCTGTGTCTATGGTGACATCATTGTCATTAGTAATGTCTGTGGCGTCTGTGTCTATTGTGACATCATTGTAATTTTCAATATCAGTGTCCTCTGTGTCGTCTGTGTCTATGGTGCCACCATTGTCATTCATGTCCCTGTCGTCTGTATCGTTTGTGTCTTCTGTGTCTATTGTGACATCATTTTCATTTATAACGTCTGTGTCATCTGAGTTATCTGTGTTGTTTGTGTCCTTTGTGTGGTCTGTGGCGTCTGTGTCTATTTTGAAATCACTGTCATTTATAATGTCTGTGTCGTCTGTGTTTTCTGTGTCTATTGTGACATCATTGTCATTAAAAATGTCTGTGTCGTCTGTGTTGTGTGTATCTTCTTTGTCTATTTTTACATAATTTTCATTTATGTCTTTGCCGTCTCTGTTGTCTGTGTATATTGTGACATCGATGTCATTTATAATGTCTGTTTCCTCTGTGTCTATTTTGACATCATTGTAATTTATAATGTCTGTGCCGTCTGATTAATCGGTGTCGTCTTTCTTCTGTGTCTATTGTGATATAGTTGTCATTTATTTTGTCTGTGTCCTCTGTGTCCTCTGTGTCTATTGTGACATCGTTTTCATTTATAATGTCTGTGTCATCTGTGTCTGTTGTGACATCATTGTAATGTATAATGTCTGTGTTGTGTGTGTCGTCTGAGTCGTCTGTGTATACTTTGACATCATTTTCATTTATAATGTCTGTGTCGTCCTTGTCGTCCCTGGTTTTTTGTCTATTGTGACATCATTGTCATTTATAATGTCGTTGTCGCCTGTGTCGCCTGTGTCTATTGTGTCATCACTGTCATTTAAAATTTCTGTTTCGTCTGTGCAGTCTGTGTCGTTTTTGTCTTCTGTGACATCGTTGTCATTAATAATGTCTGTATGGTCTGTGTCGTCTGATTCTATTGTGACATAATTTTAATATATAATGCCTGTGTCGTCTCTGTTGTTTGTATCGTATTTGTCTATTGTGACTTCATTGTCATTTCTAAATTCTGTTTTCTGAGTTGTCTGTGCCTATTGTGACATCATGTTCATTTATAGTGTCTGTGTTGTCTGTGTCTACTGTGACATCGTCATATATAATATCTGTGTGGTCTCTGTTGTCTGTGCCTATTGTGAAATCATGCTAATTTTTAATGTCTGTGTCATCTGTGTCTATTGTGACATCATTGTAATTTATAATGTCGGTGTCGTCTGTGTCTATTGTGACATCTTTGTCATTTATAATGTCTGTGTCGTCTGTGTTGTCTGTGTCTATTCAGACAGCATTGTCATTTATGTCTGTGTCTGTTGTGACATATTTTTTTTACAATATCTGTGTCGCCTGTCTCATCTCTGTCTGTTGTGACATCATTGTCATTTATTATGTCTGTGTCGTCTGTGTCTTCTGTGTCTATTTGGACATCATTTTCATTTAGAATGACTGTCGTCTGTGTGGTCTGTATCGTCTCTATCGTCTGTATCCTCTGTTTTATTGTGACATCATTTTCTTTTATAATGTCTGTGTTGCCTTTGTAGTCTGTGTCTATTTTCTTATCATTGTCATTTATAATGTCTGTGTTTTCTGTGTTGTCTGCGTGTATTGTGACATCATTGTCATTTATAATGTCTGTGTCGTATGTGTTGTCTGTCTAGTCTGTCTATTGTGACATCATTGTAGTTTACAGTGTCTGTGTCGTCTATGTCTATAGTGACATCATTGTCATTTATAATGTCTGTGTCGTCTGTCTCTATTTTGACATCATTGTCGTTAATAATGTCTGTGTCATCTGTGTTGTCTGTGTCGGCTGTGTCATCTGTGACATAATTTTCATTTATAATGTGATTGTCTTCTGTGTCGTCTTTGTCTATTGTGACATCTGTGTTATTTATAATGACTGTATCATCTGTGTGGTCTTTCTCTATTGCGACATCATAGTCATTTATAATATCTTTGTCGTCTCTGTATTCTGTGGCTATTGTGACATCATTGTCATTAGTAATGTCGGTGGCGTCTGTGTCATGATTGTCTATAGTGACAGCATTGTCATTTCAAATGTCT